>NC_060274.1:65547869-65777761 GCF_021613505.1 Equus quagga
TCTAAGACCAAAAGAAAATTAGGCCAAGAGACAAGGATATTTAAATTTCATACATTTTAGCCTTTCTATAGCTGTGCAGTTTGTGGATGACAATTGGAAAAATAATTTTAAAATGAAGAATGGTATATAAAATAATACGTTCTCTTTTCAATAGTAGATAACGGAATAAAAGTAGGTTCAGTGGTACCTGTACCAGTTTAAAAAGGAATTACCTTTAATGTGATAACACTTATCCCAAGAGCTTGCCTAGTACCTGAACCATTTTACTCCAAACATGGTCCACAGACCAGGGACATTATCGTTGTCACTGGGAGCTTGTTTGAAGGGCAGAATCTCCAGCTCCAGGCAAACCTAAATAAGACAGCATCAAACAAAATATCCGGGTGATGCATAGGCACATGAAGATTTGAGAAGAACTATGTTAGTCCTTAGAAGGATTTAGAATCTTCTAGACTTCCTTACCTAAATCCTATTTTATTGACATTAACTACAGATTTGCTTATCTGGAAATTGAATGGATTGCTTTACAGAGAATCATAAATGACTTATATCCCAACCACTTCTGTAACAACAACATTAATAGATTCCACTTTTTTCAGCAGTTACTATATGCTGGGCACAATCGATACTTTACAAATATATTTTCACAAAAACGCTAAAGAAGGATGTGTTTTTGTTCTTCCTATTTATTGATGAGACAATCAAGATTGAGAGAGATGAAAGTCTCACAACTGATAAATGGTAAAACGAAAATTTAAATTTAGATCTGATTAAAAACTCAGTTGTTTCACTGGCTTTTCAATGCTTATCATAATTGTGATGCTATGGGAGAGTATTTATTACACTTTCAAAAACATTATTAAAAGAGATTTAAATAACCTCTAATTTAAATTTATAGTCATTGCAGAACTATGTAATAATAACAATAAAAAGGGAGAAAAGTTAGATCATAATCCATGAGTCAGCCAATTACATACATTTTATTTCAAAGATGTGCACTGATGTAGTTTTAGTTGGCATAGTAATTTGATCTATCAGTGTATTTAGAAAACTTGCAGTGAAAATTTCAAGCCCCGAAATGCAGCCAAGAGCAAAATTTTGTTAAAATTGCAATTGAACAGGAGCCTGTCCAGCAGTGTATTGCTTAAGTTTGCGCACTCCACTTTGGCGGCCCTGGGTTCACAGGTTTGGATCCCAGGTGCGGACCTACACACAACTCATCAAGCCATGCTGTGGAGGTGTCCCACATACAAAATAGAGGAAGATTGCCACAGGTGTTAGCCTGGGGACAGTTTTCCTCACCAAAAAGATTGCAATTAAACATTAATAAACATTGTTTTATATAAAAACAAGGGTGGAACTTTTTAATACAGAAAGTTGGCTAATGGATATAGACTGGCTTCTAAGTAAATCTTATCTTTCCTGAAAAAATGCCAAAGTAGGAAAACCAGTCTGGGATGGAAAAATCTTTTTATCATCTCTCATAAGAAGACAACATTTAATCCGTTTCCTTGCTTTGAAGACTGCTTAACCTTCAGGTGGAATTCAGTTAGTAAATGCACGTTAGCAGAGGACATCCCCGTGGCAAAGTGCTCCCAATTACAAAGCTTTTCCCCACTGATCTCTGTTACTTCCTACCTTGAACTTTGGACTTGAACTAAACAATTTTTGTTGGAAAGAATTGTTCTGGCCAGGTAAAATCAATCTTTTCTTATTGCTACTAAAAGAAACAATACAAGACTTACACTGACCACAGAAGTTATGTATTTTCAGCATGGTTGGACCTATGTGGATATATACATATGTCCAGTCATGCCGAAAATATTAAAACAGGGAACTGTACCAAGTTGAATATGAAGAATTTAATTTAGCATTAGGTCTCTAAAGCCTCTCTTAGACTATGCTTCTATGGACCATGGTGCCTGTTGAAGAGCTGACTGAATTTGGCATTTGTGTTCAACCAGTCACCACATCATTTTAGTTCTGTGTGCGGTTGAGAGGGTAAATTAATTAAAAATTGAAGAATAAGAAAAAAGTGTAAAAATAACAAGTAGATCTATCTGACAAGAGAGGTTTTAAAAAAGGCCAAATGAGTAACAATTCCCATTGACTAGTAAAAACATTACTCACCATAAGTGTATAAGCTGTCAAAATTTCATCCAGTATTAACACTCCTACACAAATAAACAGAGTAAACTTAAATTTCAACTATCTGAGAAATACCTGATTTTTCATTCTAAAAAAAAAAAAAACTCAAGGTAAAATTAGTGAGTAACTGATGTGGGCGTACTGAGGATATAATTAAAAACAAAACCTCCCAATCCAGAAAACCTCTCCACAAAGGCAGTAAAGAAAGAAAATACTTTCACTATTGAATAGGAATTAAACCAAAATGCAATGTGCATCACAAGCAATCTACTAAGAGATTGCAAGAACAGAAGTCTCATCCTTTTGTACAAACAGGCAGATACACCCATTGCACACATGTTCTCAAGATAAGCAATAACTAGTCCTCAAGTAAGAGGACTTGACAGCACCATTTGTCACACATAGCTCATCCTAACTTTACCTAGTAATCGGGGTGACTATGTGTGTTAGTATTGGCTTTATCCAGAGGAAGAACAAACTCGTATTTATAACAGGAAGTAATTTTACAACTTGGAGCAATGGACCCACTGAAGTGAGGCTCCCAGCCTCCCCAGAAACTGGGAGATAGAGATCTCTCTCTCTTGATGTTTACATTTCAAAGAGATGACTCCCAGGTCCTTGAGGAAGACATTGCTAGGTCATAACACCAAAAAAAGGTCTATTTAGTATGCAAAAGGATTTATATGCATTTCAAAGAGAGGAGAAAGTACACACAATCACAAGTTTTCTACAGTAAATGCTCTGAGAAAAAGAAGAGGGGAGTCTCTTCCCTCATTTTCAATAGGAGAATTAAGCCTCTTATTTTTAATTTGTACTTGTCCTTATAGGTAGCATAACATCCCCGGAAAGTCTACTTTTCTCATTTACCCAAAGGGAAGTAAGAACACAGTATAAGAACGCCTGATTAGGGGCTGGCTCAGCGGCCGAGTGGTTAAGTTCACACACTCCGCTTCAGCTACCCAGGGTTTCACAGGTTCGGATCCTGGGCACGGACATGGCACCACTCATGCAGCCATGCTGAGGCGGCATCCCACAGAGCACAACCAGAGGCACTCACAACTAGAATATAAAACTATGTACTGGGGAGCTTTGGAGAGAAGAAGAAGGGGGAAAAAAGAAGATTGGGCATAGCTGTTAGCTCAGGTGCCAATCTTTAGGGGGAAAAAAAAGAAAGAACACCTGATTAGGAGATGGATAGCCTCACAGCAAAGCTTTGGCTTTGTAACTTGGATCAAACCACTTAAATTTTATGGGCACTAATTTCCTCATTCGTAAGGTGAGGATATTAATCCCTACTTCACAGGATTGTTATAGAGAGTAAATGAAATATAAAAAGTTAAATGCATTTGAAGTGCTTCATAAACCATTAAACCATACACTGGGAGAGCAGTTGCCCTTAACAGTGTGCTTTCAGTGATCCTAGGAAGGCCTCCTGGCCAGGCCCTCCTCTTACTTCTGTTGTGCAAAATCCCACTACCAGAGACTGATTCTTTCTCTCTTGACAGCGCGCAGATACTGTCAGACAACTAACACATTAGCATCATGTCCAAGTCGGAGGGAATATGTGTCCCCTCTGTAAGTTCCAGACAGCAGGCTGTGGTAGAGAGCAGTGCGGCATTCGAAGCCACATGGGCTGCTGGATTCTTTAGTTGGAGAGAGGAAGAGAAAGGAGGAGTTGTATCAAAAATAGCACAAGGACAACTTCCCAGTTCTTTTTGGAGCTGGCCCTACCCCAACGTCATGTAGAAAAGGAATGATGGAAGTTCTTAACTCCCAATCATTCTGGCAGCAGATTACTTCTCTTTTTAGGAGAAGACATAGAACAGACATCACCAAACATTTCCATTATTCAAATTCTCTCTATCCAAATACAGAGTTTTCTATTTCCATTGTTTCTAAATTTGGAAATTAGAGTTCATTAAGGAGGTACACAATTAGAATACCATGTATGAAAGGGGAAACTAAGAATGTCTAATACTCAGAAAGGAGGTAGGTGGCGTTTTAATAGGCTCAAGAAGACCATATATTGCTTTCACAGACGTGTAGCTTAATAAAACTGCTTCCCAGAAAGGCTAAGAAACTCTGTGCATCACAGTTTGAGTTGCCTCCTAAAATTCTGAACACATCCCATAAGAATAAACCCCAAGCCTAAAGCAAAACAGCTCAAGGTAAAGGTACATTTAGACCAAGGGAGTTCTGGCACAGAGCTCTGTTCCAAAACACACTAGGAGGTTTGCCAACATGTGGAAAACTTGCTGTCATAAGGAAACAGAGGCAACTACTTAATGACATCGTAATCCAATTTCTGTAGGTTTTATTACATAGGGGGCTGTCAGAATCAGCCTCTGTTAATATGACTCATTGGGTCATTCTGCCTAACATGGAGAGCACTATACATACACGTGCGCACACACATACTGATTCCTAAAGTGGAAAAAAGAAAACTATAAAGAGAAAGAGATGCATGTGTTTGAACTTAAAAATAACAAGTCAATAATAATAGCTGACATTTATAGACATCTAAGGAATCAGGCACTATTCCACAGCTTTGCATATATTCATTCATTCAATCCTTATAGCATCCCTCGGAGGTAGACGCTACTATAAATTCATTTTAAAGAGGAGGAAACTAAAGCTCAGGAAGATCAAGGACTTTCCTAAAGTCACACAGCTGGTAAGGGAGAGTTGGGATTCAAACTCAGGTAGTGTGGCTCCAGGGTTCTCACCATTCCGATGTATTTCTTTGCAGGGATCTTACAAGCAGACCTCCTGTTACAAATCTAGTACCTGCATTCCATTCCATTCTTTCATTTTCTGCTTTGGGTGGTTCAGAGCATAAGTCTTTTCTGTCCCACCGTATTTAAAGATCTGTGTTTCCCAGCTCACAGCGGGGGACTGGTGTCCAGGTACAGCCTGTTCACACAGGTAAAAATAGATACAAAATCAGTAAGTCACTTTATCTGCACAGTGGAATACAAAACAAATTTGATTTTTTGTTACCTAAGGTTATTAATTTACCCTATGATAGTTTTTGTAAACTTGTCTTAATCTATTTTTGATACTCCCGAAATATCACCACTTCGACTTAAACAAGTCAACTAGATTAACAAATTAGTTTCAAGGCAATTATTTCTCTTCTATCAAATTAGTTCAGTCCTAAATGAAGCTAAAAACAAGTAATACAGTCATGCACCACGTAACGATGTTTTGGTCAACAATGGGTCACGTATACGAGCGTGGTCCCATAAGATTAATATCATATAGCCTATGTGTATAGTAGGCTGTACCATCTAGGTTTGAGTAAGTGGACTCTATGATGTTCACACAATGATAAAGTTGCCTAATGGTGCATTTCAGGACATATCCTCATCGTTAAACAACACATGACTGTAATTAAAATTGTGGTGATTCCTGCATCATTAATGTTGTGCTTACTTTAAAATTGTTATAGTACATAATATTATTTAGAGTAAAATATGTATATTACAATTTATTCCACCCTGTCTCTTAATCCCCTAATCTATTCCTGGGCTAATACAATACTGTTTTAACAGCTGAAAGGAGAAAAATCAAATGATCTTCTGAATAGAGATTTGCAAATCTCCATTTTGTAAAATTTGACACTTATTCATGATTAAAACTAACCAGTAAGTCAGGAACATAAGGAGTCGTCTTTAGCAAGATAAGGAGTATTTACTATTCAAGTCAGGAGGTAAACAAGGATGCCTGCTTTACTCCCACTCTTCAGTGTTGTACTGGAAGCCCGAGGCAACTGGATAAGACAAGGAAAACTAATACGAGAAATAATTCCCAGAAAGAAAAAGATAAAAGTCATCACTTCCAAATGATATGACTTTCCTCATACACAATCTGAGACTATCGATTTTTCTATTTTTCATCACTTCGGTGTTGGTGTTATTGTTTCTGTTTTCTTGGAGACTTCCTCAATTTTATCTTCCATCACAGTGTTAATTTCCAGGAGCTTTTCTTCTTCTCTGAATGTTCCCGTCTTCATCTTATCCTCCTCCTCTTTCATAAATGCAATCTCTTCTCTCTTTGGCAATATGAGAGGGTTTTTTTTCCTAATGTTCCGTTATGCTCCTTGCATTTTTCTATTTCCTATGAATTCCCCTGCTCCTCCCACTTTGTTTTGGACTGTGTTTTTCATGCTAGAGGCTTTCCTCAAATGTCTGGTGATCCTAAGGGGTGGATCCATTTATGTTGAAGGATCATGACAGGAAGCTCCCTGGGTGCGGACAGTGTTTATTGACTTGTGGGCTCTACTCTAGGCTGACCAAGCAAGAAGCTGACCATTTCTCTGGGTCACCCATAAGTAAGTGTCTGAAGATCTTTCTCTTGGACCCAGCTCTTTCTCACATCTTCTGTTTAGGAAGTATTAATCTGACTTCTAGAGATACTGATAATAAGTAGAGAGGCAGAGAGAGACTTAGGCGGTCCTCATTCTAGATGCAGAACTTCAGTCAATCATCTGTTTTCTGGATGTGTCCTGACCCTGTCCTCAGCTGTGCTAGGTCACCCTGAGACCATATCCTGCCTGGTTCAACCTCTGCAGAGTAGAAGACAAGTTATCTGGCTGCTTAGGCTGGGAGAGCTTGTCTGTATAATTTCCATCTTCCAAAATTCTCTTCATGTCTCTCATTAGCTATTTCCTCCTCTCCATTTTAATCATATCTGGATTTAAGGAGGCAGTGGAGATAAACGCCTTTGTCAATCTGCCATGTTTAACCAGCAGCCCGTGCTTGAATATTAGTCCAAGGAGCCAATTTCCTGCTCTATCCTTGCAGCATCTGCTCAGTACGAATGGATTATTAGTTTTGGAGAACCAGAATCTCAAATCCACAACATCAAGAAGTGACTAAGAACAAAAGACATAGCACCAGAAAGTGTCAAATCTGAGAAGCCACTGCAGCCATTGCAGACCCTGGCAAGCTCTCAACTTGAGCAGTAGTAAGTCTGTTCAAAAGCCCTGGGAAACAGGCCAAGAAAGAGAATTTCAAGGTCAGGTGTTCTTGAATCCTTGCACCTAAACAGCAAGGGGCCACTTTTAAGAAATCTCCTTAATTTATCCCTATTTCATTAAATTATGTGTTCTTGCCCTAAAGATTAGAAACCAGGTAGGGTTATTTTACAACAAAGGAGAAAGAATCCAATGTTTTTCTTTAAATCCATTATAATATTAGATCTGTTAGATGGCACCCAAGGCCCTGTGCTTAGTCTATGTGCTTTTAACAAAAGTAAATATTTTAAAGCTTTAAGGATTTTAAAAGAGAGGCCCAAAGATGACCCTAATTCCAGGCAATCACATTTGGATGAGAGGGACTGCTCTGATTATGGGAGAACATGGAGGAGAAGGTAACTGAGGTTCCCAGATGGTGAAAAATTTACCACTCAGACAGAATCAAAGACATTCCCTGTGATATTGTCCCCTTCCCTGAATGTGTCATTGGAATTGATGTGTGACCTTCAGCTTTCACAGTAGAAGTGGCTGGGAACCCAGTCATTTATCCCTAGATTTCTAGAGGTAAAGGGGGGAGGATTCAAATAATATATAGTTTGTACTAAATCAATATTTGTTTACAGTACATCTAAAATCAAGCACCCTCGATAAAATCAAGACTGTGCAAAAAAAGACTAATTGCTACACAAAAAAATCTGGAAACTACTGTACATAATTCAATAAGATATTTTGTTTTGTAAAAATCTTCCTGCAGGGTTTCTTTAAATATCAAAACACTCTAGAGTAAATGAGAAAGAATTCAAATTATAAAACTTGAAGCAAACAAGATTTTACAGGAATCATCTATTTCACAAGAGTGAATAAGACACTCTTGGAATGCATTCTATGGGGAGTTTTGAAAGGAAAAGAAAAGAGTCTGCTGGTCAATGAGACAGACAGAACAGAATGAAACACAGCAGCAACAACAACAAAACCCACAATGGACAGAAACATACAGCTTAGACAAATAAATACTAATCAACACTACATATTAATCCTCAGTGTAAAAAGAGGTGTTAAGGAAAGATGATAAGGCTTCTAGAATAATGAAATGTGTACATTTTAGCCCCTCATTGTTAAGACCTGAAATTGAGAGCATTCCTCTTTTTTATCCCCCACTCCTATTAGGTGATCATTCTAGACATGATTCCTTAAGATAAATTCGATCTCAACCATGATATTTTGGCCTCCTGAATCACTTGTCTTTTTCCTCTGTTGCTGACAGTCAGCTGAGGCTTACCCAGTATTTAGTCCGCTATGTCATTGCTCTATAAGCCACTGAAAGTAATGGAAGCAACTTTGGTTACTATGCCGTCTTGGATGTGTGGGCAATAGCAGCAGCCATGTACATCAATTTTAAATGGATTATTGGCAGGATATATAGAGATAATCCTGTCAAAAAATCAACAGAAGTTATATTTATGTTATTTACTCTAGGAGAAAGGCCATCTTTTTACCTCCCTGAGCTCTTTTGTTTTCAACTTGAAGTAACGTGGAAAAGCCTAACACAGTGCTTAATCAATATGATGCGAAGTAGGGTATATTTGTTCTCTGAAATCCTGCTTCAAAAACATTGTAACCAATGTCCACTATTCTTTTAGATTCATTTGGTGGTACTGATATAATTCTTTTTATTTATTTTCACAGAGTAGCAGACAGAAGCAGAATTATAATTCTGACTTTCATAACAGCTCATCTTGCTAACAATGGAACATATCTTCTCTCTCTTTCTTGAAACCAAAGGGGGTGTGTGATGGGGGTGATTTTTCCAAGGTTATGTAGTAATGAGAGCTTAAGCAGACTCTGAGCCAAGGATTAGGATACAAGTGATTTATTAAGTATGTGCTATCAGAAGAGACCAGAAAGGTGTAGAAGGAGCAGGATTGGGAAGGGGGCCAAGTCAGGCAAGGGTGTGTTTCAGACAGGAAATCCTAGACCCAGCCTGACCCTGAGGGGAGCCTGAGAGCAGAAATTACACCTCACGGTTTCTCCATCTGGAGGCAAAAAAGCTGAGCGTTTGTACTCCCACATGTCTCAGTCTTTGGTTGCAGGATGCCCAGGAGGGAAGAGGAGGGACTCTTCCAGGCTCCTCCAGCTCTCCGTTCTGGCTCCACTGCCCATGGGCAAGCCTCTGAAGGTCACAGGAATGAGTTTCTAGCAGCAACAAATGGGGAAGCTGAAGGAGGAGGTCCAAAGGCATCTAGGCAGGGCACCACAGCATCTGCTAGAAAAGGTACTACTCGTGCTGCATTATTTTATCCTGGATCAGAAAGTTTTCCTTCTTCTTACATCACCATTTATAATCCATATCCTATGTATAATCTCCTGTCGAGGACCCCCACTTTTAAGGTCTGCTACTTGACAGTCTCTAAACTTTAAGCCTTCCTCCCACAATGCACCATCTCTGATCCTGTAGCATGCACAGCATAAAGCATTTTTATTATCAGTCTGTGTCAAAGGACAACAGAAAAGCCATTCTGCAATCTAAGAGTGAAGGGCTAGTTGTGCAACCTGAGGATGAAAGCTCTTTAGGTGTTTTACTAGAAAAAGAACCGAGACGGAAGAAGAGGATTGAGTTCTTTGGAGCATGTCCATGGTCTTCAAATTGGCCTTGGGTCAGATGCACCAAACCTATGTACTGCTGAGTTAGGAGAGCATTCATAGCTTCATGAAGCTCTTGCAGAGACTTTTCTGCATGACTTCCAGAGCCCTTAGGCTTCCTTCACTTAGCGCCTGTCCTGGTTCAGGCCTGGGAGGGAAGACAGGACAAAAGCTAGAGTGAGTCTTCTTCCCTTGCTGCCAAGAACCATACTTCCATTATGATTGGAAAAGATGCAGGGATGATGGCTTCTAGGACACAGTTTGACATTTCATGTCCATATGGAACTCTGTTTTTTTAAATAATGAATCAAATTATAAGAACCAAATTATACATTTCTTTCACTTATACTGAACAGAAAGATCATCCCAACGTGCCTTATTTTCCTTATAAAAATCCATAAAAGAAGGTAATGGTTATTGGTCTATTATGTATTTACAAAATCTAGGAAAAACTTACAGATGAAGATAACACTTAGGAACAATAAATTATTTATTAGGTCTTTGCTTGAACTCTGAAATCTGATCAAAGAGAAACTTCTGATACTTATTCTATTAATTATGAATGGCAAAACTTCATGCTTTCTGCCATGAGTGTTATTTGTTACAAATCAGCCCAGTTCTGCTTGACCCTTTCCTCCACATAGCAGTGGGCAGGGAAGCTCTCCCTCCTCTGAGTTTGGCTCCTACAGCTCACAACACTACCTGTGAGCTTCCAGCTGCCCAAATTCTTCCCATTGTTCAAAGCCGGTTGAAATGCATCTCCTCGAAGAATATCTCCCAGGTTTTTCCTATTGTAATAATCTTTCTCTCCAATAATTCATCAGCATCTCCATGATCTCACTTTTGTACTCTGATCTGTGTAGTTAGTTGTTTTCCTATCTCTCAAAAGAGATTTTTAAATTTTTATTCATTTTGGCATTTCCATTGCACCTAGAGAAAGGCTTTACATATAGATCTCAACAGATGGTGTTGCGTTGAATTTACATATTTAAAAGAATGTTTTGGGTCCCTACAATGTGCTTGCACTGTACTGGGCACTGGAAAAATGTGTATAAAAAGATGAAAACAACAGTTCTTGAACTTCTGGTCAAGATCTAAAGACAACTACATTAAAAAAAATACAACAGATTTTACTAAATATTGTAAAAACAGATGAGTGCAAAGTACCATGGGAGTAACTCAACTGCCTGTGAGAAGGGCAGCTGGTATCATCTGCATTAAAAAGATAAGGAAAATGAGACTGATGGATGTCACCATGGATGGCCACCATAGTGGGTCAGGACTTGCATGGTGCTTGTCAGGCTTCCAGACCAATGTTCCTTCTACTCTTTGTGGGAGTTCCACCTTAGGCGAGGGTCAGAGGGCTTGCTCCTGGAAAGAAGACGCAACATAGCCAAAGACTCATGTAGTTTGCCCAGCGAGTGTTTAAGAAAACAGGAACCAAGAATCTGGATGTAGCCAAGCTTAACCTTGAATGTGGGCCAAGCATTCAGTCCTAAAAGATCCCATGAAACAAAACTCAAGGGCCAAAATACAAGACATTCCGTCAATATTGATTGCTGTGAGTTCCTTTTAATGTGGCTCTTTTTAAAAAGGCAAAGACTCTTAATATTTTAACATATTAAGCTAATTCATATTCAGGTATTCTAAGATGCTTTTCTTCCTGTAGGGGAACCATGATCTTGATGAAAATACTGGTGTTCTAGGTGAAAATGAGTGCTTCAAGACCTGTGTGACCAAAAAAAGGAGTGAAAAAAGACTGAGTGAGGAAGGAGTGATGTGGGCACAGAGAGAATAACAAAATACAGCCCCTAAAGATATTAACGGAAGCAAATGTTTGCTGGAGTTTTTTGGAAAACAGACAGACATGAGGTAATTTTTGAGACTCCACAGTGAAGAAAAGCAAAGGAAGTTATATTAGAAGAAGAAAAATAGCACAAAAACTAAGATTCTCCCTCTTAACATTAGATTGGGGAAAAGTGAGTGGTGGAAGAAAAGAAAAAAACAACTATATAGGAAAAGACAGGTTTTCCTGTCTTTGATCACCATCATGAGTAGTTTTCCATGAATTCATCTTCAGTAAATGAAATCCTGTTATATCTCTTCAGAACTGCTACAGAGCTCATAGCACCAAAAGACTGGTGTTACTCTCCCCTTAACTCCTTTCAAGGTATTTCATTCTACAAACCTTAAGAGGGCTCCTCCTGATGCTTAAATGGCAGATTGTGATTCTGTACCACTGCAGCAGCAGCTTGAGAGAGAAGAGAAAGCTCTTCCACACTACAGCCTCAAGCCAGCATTGACACATCTCATAACTCCTTGTGAGCCCGAAGAATAAGTCACTGTGGAACCTTCATTACAACACAGCTAATGAGTAAATAAAATCAAGAGGGAAAAAGATAATTTGGTTAAATATGCACTAGGGATGGAAAAACAGATGCGGACATTAATCCTACTTACAGGGTTTGGCTTCAAATTAAGTCACATCAGGACTAGTTATGAGCAGCTGTTAAACATAACCATCAAAGGTTTCACTATAAAACTCTTCAGCTTGATAAGATGCTGAGAGAACCAAACCATAAGGGTATTTAAGTACCATTAGCACCAGTTTTTAGTAAAATTTACGCTAGAGGGAAGTCCTTTGTAGTTTTCTCCATAGGCCTTTATTTAATTGGAAATTCAACCTTTATGGTCAGCAAAGATGGGTTGAGCCTATTGCCCACGGTAAAGCCTTCAGTGGGTTTTCTGCAAGGACTCCCTCCTGCTTGATCTAAACTCAGAGGCCACTTTCTCAGGGCAGGTGGGTTGAGCAAGAAAAGAGCTGAACAGAACACTCTGAATGGATAATTCTCAGCAGCATAAAATTCAGTGATTTATAACCTTGAAGTATCATTGAAGGCATTCTAGGCAGTGATGGAACAGTACATTCAGTGTTTCTTTAAAAAATACGAACCTTGTGAAAATTTGAGAATACTAGATCAAATCAACACGTACCTCTCAAATTCTTCTGTAAAAGTATTGCAATAGATATCAGCCATCTTAGTGCTGGGCTGGACCCAGGAGGAGCTGGCAGCTACCCAGAAAAAGGCCAAATGGGAGTGTTGGCATGTATCTGCAAAATACTATATTTCAATCCTCTCTTTCCTCCTCAAACCTCCAATCTCTCTTCCATCTTCCTTACTCTCAGCAGGTGACCTTGCCTCTAACTTCACAAGGAAAATAAAAGCCATTAAATAGCCCTTAACTTCCTACCAAAAAAGAAAAATCCCTGTAAATCTACCTGCGTCTTCATCACCCTCTCCCTCTGTCCTTTTTCATATTGGCAAAAATGTTCTCCTCTCAAGGGCCAGTCCCTCCCTTTTCTATTCTCCAGATCGCCCCTTCTCAGCAACATATCTAATGGTTCTTGAACTCTATTCACTTCCAAGGTGAGTCCATCCACTCCCATGACTTCAGCAAATTTGCATCTGTGTGCACAACTCCTGTCTGGAGTCCTAGATCACTTACTTGCCGGGTCCACTTGGATGACACACTCTCAAAAGGAACACCTCTTCCCCATCGGTGTCACCAACCTCAGAAAAATACACAGACCTACACTCAGTTACTCAATCCAATAACCTGGAGAACTCTGCCACACTTCCCTGGTTCTTGCCTCCATGTCTAATAAATTACCAGGTTCCAAATTATGTCTCAAATCTCTCTCAAATTCCATTATCATCACCATAGAACCATTGCTCACCTGGACTACTGCAATGACTTCCTAACTCATCTCCTGCATTCATTTTTGCTACTCATCACCTGCTAATACATTCTTCAGACAGCAGCTTATTTGTCCTCTTTAAAAGAAGACACTCTTCCTTCAATCCTTATCTTAAACCTGCTCAGTGGTCTTTTACTGCACATGGGTATTGCTATAATGCACACGGTTCTGGTGAGCTGTCCCCATGTACCACTCTAGCCTCCCCTCTTGATTCCCTCCTACTTCCCTCAGTGGCCTTCTTCTTTCTCATCCTTGAACAGGCCTGGCTTCTTCTCACATTAAGCACTCAAGGGAAGAGTTCACCCTCACTGTTAGCCTAACTGCTACTAGTTCTCAAGATCAAAGCTTAAATATCTCTTCATCAGGGAATCCTTCAAAAGTACTCCCAATTTTCATTCTCTCACTTCACTCCCACCTTCTAGGTTAGATCCTACTCTTGGAATACTTTCTATTTTTTTTTTAATAGCATTATGTGACAGATTTCTGTGAATCTGTTGTGATGTGATTGTGTACTTTTTTTTTAATAAGATTATAATAGATTACAACCTTGTGAGATTTCAGTTGTACATTATTGTTAGTCATGTTGTGGGTACACCACTTCCCCCTTTGTGCCCTCCCCCCACCCCCTTTTTCCCTGGTAACCACCGATCAGTTCTCTTTGTCAATATGTTAACTTCCACCTATGAGTGGAGTCATATAGAGTTCGTCTTTCTCTGTCTGGCTTATTTCGCTTAACATAATACCCTCGAGGTCCATCCATGTTGCTGCAAATGGACCAAATTTGTCCTTTTTTATGGCTGAGTAGTATTCCATTGTGTATATATACCATATCTTCTTTATCCAATCATCAGTTTCTGGGCATTTAGGTTGGTTCCACGTCTTGGCTATTGTAAATAATGCTGCAATGAACATAGGGGTGCAACGGACTCTTGGGATTTCTGATTTCAGGTTCTTAGGATAGATACCCAGTAGTGGGATGGCTGGGTCATAAGGTATTTCTATTTTTAACTTTTTGAGAAATCTCCATACTGTTTTCCATAGTGGCTGCACTAGTTTGCATTCCCACCAACAGTGTATGAGGGTTCCTTTTTCTCCACAACCTCTCCAACATTGTCGCTCTTGGTTTTGGATGTTTTTGCCAATCTAACGGGTGTAAGGTGATATCTTAGTGTAGTTTTGATTTGCATTTCCCTGATGATTAGCGATGATGAACATCTTTTCATGTGTCTATTGGCCATACTTACATCTTCTTTGGAGGAATGTCTGTTCATGTCCTCTGTCCATTTTTTGATCGAGTTGTTTGTTTTTTTGTTGTTAAGCTGTGTGAGTTCTTTGTATATTATGGAGATTAACCCTTTGTCGGATAAGTGGCTTGTAAATATTTTTTCCTAATTAGTGGGCTGTTTTTTTGTTTCAATCCTGTTTTCCCTTGCCTTGAAGAAGCTCTTTAGTCTGATGAAGTCCCATTTGTTTATTCTTTCTATTGCTTCCCTCAACTGAGGACTTATAGTGTCTGAAAAGATTCTTTTGAAACTGATGTCAAAGAGTGTACTGCCTATATTCTCTTCTAGAAGACTTATTGTTTCAGGCCTAATCTTTAGGTCTTTGATCCATTTTGAGTTTATTTTGGTGTGTGGTCAAAAAGAATGGTCAATTTTCAATCTTTTGCATGTGGCTGTCCAGTTTTCCCAGCACCATTTGTTGAAGAGACTTTCTTTTCTCCAATGTAGGCCCTCCGCTCCTTTGTTGAAGATTAGCTATCCATGGATGTGTGGTTTTATCACTGGGCTTTCAATTCTGTTCCATTGATCTGTGGACCTGTTTTTGTACCAGTACCATGCTGTTTTGATCACTGTAGCTTTGTAGTATGTTTTGAAATCAGGGATTGTGATTCCTCCAGCTTTGTTTTTCTTACTCAGGATTGCTTTAGCAATTCGCGGTCTTTTGTTGCCCCATATGAATTTTAGGATTCTTTGTTCAATTTCTGTAAAGAATGTCCTTGGGATTCTGATTGGGAATACTTTCTATTTTTTATTCCCTGTTATCACCAAAATTACATTGTCATTTTTGTTCATGGCTGTTTCTCCTGTGTTTATCTAATACATTGTTTGGCAGAAAATACATGCTCAATAAATATTTGAATAAGCAAATGAATGGATGGATGAAAAGCATTACGTTCCTAAGTACCATTTTTATACTCAAGTTGGAATACACCCAAAAAATCTCAAATAGTGATTTGAAACTGGAGCTAAAGTAAAAAAAAATTACCATTCTTCTTAAGAATCTTTCCTTTCATTAATCACCAAGCCAAATTTCACAGGGAATTAATAGTGTAGACAGCAAAATAAAATTTTGTTTCCTGCTAAGGACAATGAGACTGGGGCTGATACCGACCCTGGTATCAGTTTCCCCACATTAAACCCAGCATATATGGGGTTAAAACCAAAACATTCATTCCCTGCTTACTCTCTGGCTTCCTGCCTCCAGAATCCCCTATCCTCCATGGAGACAGACACCATCAAGGACAAGCACCTGGATCATCTCCTCCCCACAAAGAGATATGCCTGGTGGGAAAGCTGCTGACCAGCAAGGTCATGAGCTCCCTCCTCTCTGCAAGTGTCTCAAGGCCAAAGACAGGCTGGTGGGAAAGCTCTGACCAGCAAGGCCATATGCCCCCCCCCCCCCCCACCTAAAGCCCCAAATAAAAACCCTTCCTTTTAGCTTTTCGGGGAGTTTGGGATTTCAGCATTAGCTGCCCTCTCCCCTTGCTCAGCACTGTGCAAAAATAAAGTTCCTACTTTCTTCCACCACCCCAGGTGTCAGAGATTGGCTTGCTGCGCAACGGGTGAGCGAACTCACTTCAGGTTCGGTAACAGGGCATTCCCCCAAGTGATAAGGCCATTGGGAGTTTCCCTTACTCAATAACCGTCTGCACTGTCCGCCAGGTCATATGAGATACCAAACCATGCCTGAAACAACTCTAGGAAGTTGGTTTTTACTCCCTTGATCAGTCTTTTGATCAATCAAAAATGGAGACAGTCTCAATCACATATTTTCCTCCCTTACATATTTTCCTTCCCTAGTAGAGAAAGCTTTGGTGGATTTCTCTAATTCACCATAGCAATTTATCTCTATGTGTGGACCCAAGACCACCTGCATCAAAATAAGGAGAGCTTACACAAAAGAAAGACCTCACGTCTCACCCAAGATCTATTGTTGTCTGTGGGGAGAGCGCAGGATTTTAACAAATTCTCAGGTGATCCTTGTGTGCCAGCGAATTTGAGAGCAAGTGACCTAGAGGTTGTCAGTCCTTGTAGAAGGGGAGATAAAAATTTTTGTTTCAATTGAGTAGTTTCTCAATTCAGTTTCTTTTGACTCATCAAAAAGAAATCAGTTAAGAACCACAGAGTTACAAAAGACAGCTTAATTTGGGTCATATTATGAATTTTTTAGAAAGAGAAATATAACATTTTTCACCTGTCACGGTTAGCCCTAATCTCATTAATAATACCATTGAGATGAAAGACTGAGAGAGGCTAGACATGGGATTGGACACATAACTGCAGGAGCAGATCCAGTAGCGGGGCAGGAAGGAAGTGCAGTTCAGCAGCCAGAATATAGAACCCTTCCAGGAAAGGATAAGACATAAAGCAATAGGAAGTGATATGGAAAAACTTATGGTCCCAATAGGTAGTACCCTCCAGTGATAGGAAATGGCAAGCAGGAACTATTTGGAGAGACAGACAGATGAACAGGCAGAGTCAACACAGAAAGACACAGTGTCACATTATTTTTACAAAGAATCTGCTACAGGCTGTTATATCAAACAGTCCTGGAGAAAGCCTGATCAAAAGTATTTAAAAGCTTCTCCCTAACAAGCTAACCTACATGATCTTTATAAAGCAGTGGGCTAGTCATCTTACACAAAGCAGGCGAGTTCATTGATGGAGTTGTGGACTAATTGCCACAAGCTGGTTTATATAGAGCTTAAGTAAACAAATTTACTTACCTGTAATAAACGTAGTCTATAGATTGTGCAAGCATACTTGTGCCTCACAATTTCTTATAACAAATATGTTTTCAAGACTCATATTTATAACTAGCCCCATGGTTAAAGATTACATTCCTGTGGGATTAAACATTAATGAATCAACATTAAAGAGACAAAATGATTCACGGTAACAAGAAATAGACCGTAAATAGACTTGAACCTGAACTAGATCTTGCCCACTCCTCTCCTAAGATGCTCTTCGTTGATGTGGTTTAGAGGCTCCATCATATGGACATACACATGTCATACCTGTCTCTTCCTCATCTTACTAAAAGTGGTAATAACTAGATTCTTCTCCTTCAAAGATCTCTCATCAAATACCATTGTGATCAAAGTTGTTTGTTTTTAGCCAAACTTGAACCTCAGTTTTAGACTCAAAATCCTTCTTTCTATGTCAGTTAGGAGCTTACACTCAGCTTTTAAGGGGGCTTACAAGAGCAAGGCAAGGCCGCGGCTCTAGAAGACCAGAGAATTAGATAGGCTAACTAGATGAGAGACGAGAGACTGAGCACAGGGGCAAGACCTAAAAGGCAGTTACCATAACATGGGTTAAAAAGAAACCAAAAACCCAAGAAAAAGGCAAGTGTCCACTCACCAGAGCTAGAACCAAAGGTCACAGTTGGGCCAGAAGAAAAATTTAAAGCTGAGCCCAGAGCATTAAGCTAAAACTTAAAGATTCCCTCCTGCCTAATGTCAAGACTAGTCCTAGAAATTGAGGCAGGGATTGATTTTAACAGAATCAGGCAGACCCTAGCACTGTTCATCTGCCTTTTAACATTTTAAGCAAAGGTAAGCAATATAAAACCTTATTTAATAAATCGAGTATGCATGCCATGCACACACACACACACACACACACACACACACACAGGAACCCAGACATACAATTTAGGTCATTATGACCAGTTGAGAAAGACTCTCACCACACCCTCTTCCTTCGAGCCAGTACAGAACATCCATTAAGCACGTACATAAAGCCCATAAAGGCAAGCCCTGGACACTGAATGCAGTTGCCTGGGTCACTCACTTTCCATTCAAGTTTTTGCCTTGTTCCTGATACCTTTTAAGTCTCATTTCTAGTTTTCAACACTGAACCTGGCCTCTGGACTTGTTGTTTGACCTGATTTCACTGATTTTGACCTGTCATTCTCCTCTGTCTCACACTTCTTGAGGATAAGACATTTGATCTTTTGAAGTATAAATGTTCAGTCAGGCTAGCTCTAGCCTTTCACAAAGGAGGTTCAGAAAGAAGAGGAGGAGATATACAGAAAGCAAGAGATGCAAGATAATGGACCCAAGTAGCACCCAAGCCCAAGCAGGAGCAAAGAGTCAGAGAGATGATAACTTTATGTACCGACAATCTAGGAGAGGCTATGAGTCTGTTACGGGGTGAGTAGTCAATAGCAATGGAATATACAGGCACCAAATGTCTTGGTAAAATGGTAGACCGGCTACCACACTGTCAGAAGAGAAAGTATGAGACAAAGAAGTAAACAAATATGAAACTCGTGTTTCTCATCCAGTAGTCGTATAGTAGATATCTGCTTCTTTGGCTGCCTGGCATCCTCAACATGGAATTTGCTTTGAGAAATCCATCCCTCTCCCATTCTTAATCTTGTGACTTGGGTAGGATTAGCTTTACCCCAGTTTCCATGGATGAACCCAGATTGGTGTAATCCAATTGTCATAACTCGTCTTCCTCATCACACTGACAAAGTGATGGATGTGTGTTTACCAAAATCAAAGCCAATGAAAATCAAACATATATATGCTGGGGCTTCTGAGAAACAGACATAGTCTAGAAGAAACTCTCTTTTGGACCCTGGACAGTCTTGACCATGAAGTATGAGAATGTGTGGTCTGAAGCTGCTGAGGACTCTTTTTATTCCCCCATAAAGGGAGAGCCTGGAAAAGCAAAGGGGCAGTCATTTGGAGCTGGTGGATGAAAACAAGACCACAGAAAGCAGAACAGAGAGACATAGATGAAATAGATTCTTGGTGATACCATCTGAATCTCTGGTTCAAAAGTGTCCAAAGCCAACCTTACCTCTGGACTTTTCAGCTACGTAAAGCAATGAATTCCTCTTTTTGCTTAAGGTAATTTGAGTTGGGTTTTTCTGTCATTTGTAAATGAAGCATTTTTAACTGATACAACCATAATCTGCTTATTTATTATTGAAAATTTCCTGCGTGACAGGCATTGCACTAAATGCTATAGCTTCTGTGACAGATGAAACAGGCTTGGCCCTGGCCCACGGATTTATTTCATATAGTGAAGGAGACAGTATACAAATAAACACCCCAGTACACATAAATTGTGATAAGTTCTAGGAAAGCAAAGAACTGAGTGCTACTACTAAGAATAACAGGTGGATAAGAAGTGAAGTACTCCAGCCTGGTACTTCACTTGGGTTGCCCAAGTAAAATGTGGAGAAAGAGCACACCAGGCAAAAGGCATGTTTTTCTTCCTCCTACCCATCCTAACCCCTAAGTTTAGCAACAAACTTGTCACAGGGCTAGGAATCCAACCTAAGCAACAAAAGTTACCATATCAGACTAGCAAGTTCTACTATTTCCAGTCCTAACGTTACCACCTCCCAGCAATGCCACCGTTAGAACCAATTATGCAACATGGATAACAGTAACTGGTTTATTCATACTGATTACCAACACATCACTAAGAGATCCTACAGTTTTGAAGTTATGTCTTAGGCTCATGTATTTGTTGTTCACTTGCTGGTTTCCTCATTTGCATATGGATTTTCTAATTATAATATCACTAACATAAGGATTGGGCAATAACTCAGGAAAGCAGAAGTGGTATCTGAGCCATTCAGTCTAAACCAACTCTCTGCTCCATTGGGCTAAACACCAGCTGTTATCCTGGTTCATCTCACTCTGATAGTTGCCAAAACATCAAAACATGAATATTCTGTAGTCTCCCTCATTTTAATTTTTTTCCAGCACGTCCCTTGAATTCAGTGAACATAGCCTCTATTTCCCTCTTCCAATATGATAGATGACCTCCTCGTCTATGCAGGTTCCAGATGCTGCTGTGTCATAGAGGCTACATTTAGGATTCCACGTTTATACAGGAAGTCAGTGAAGGGTATTAAACAGGGAATGAGATGAACAGCCCTGCCTTTTAAAAATCACTAATGTAGTCTTTCTGCTAAATCAAAAACCAGTCAGAGTGTTTGTTTCCTGTGATAACATTTGAGAGATGATAAATAGGTGACACAAACTGGAGTGAGGGGTATAGGAGCCAGAAACTGGAAGATATTTCTTACAGCTCTAAAAAGCTGAAAAGTAGACATATATTTTATTTTACAAGGAAAAAATAGCTTTGTCTTGGAGCTCCGGGGGGGACATTGCCACAAAAACTCCAACTGCAGGTGCAGTTTTACAACTTTAGGCATTTTCCATTCCTGGTACTTGTCATGCAATGAGTGAAAGTAAGTTGAGAATAAGATGGAGTGTACAAATCAGAACTTGCCACACATATCTCGAAGAAAACGTCAGGCAGATGTCACGTTCCATGAGTCGGATACCTCTGGACTTTAGGAAGTTAAATTTAATCCAAGCATTTTTTAAATGTCACTTCTCATAGTGCAGTCCATTTTCTTGCTACCGGCACAAATCATTTTTAATAATGAGTAACATGCAGGCTAAAGGCCAATTATAGTCCAGAGGTCTTACAAATCAAAGGAATTACACAGATAAAGTCCCTGGAGCAAGTCCTCGAATCCATAAGTTATGAAATTCAGTTTGCTTAAAATATCACCAATTCATCATCTCCTGTTTCTGAGCTAAGTTAAGAGCAGCCCCAGAGAGCATGATTCTGATCCCAGGCACCACTTCACCCAGCGTGTGATTCTGAGACCTTTTCCCTCCAAATCTAGGTTTCTCTGGACTTTAAAGTTCCCTAGGTGCTCCGTAAATGCAGTAGTAACAAGCCATCAATTCCCCCAAACAAAGCCTTGTTTGAAGTGCAACAGACTTTGCTGCTTCAAAGTCTTAAACCAATTTCATTTAATTTCTGGGGCATAACATAGAAAGTAGAAAACTCTGACTGAGGCACTTTTTTACAGACTGGCAGCCCTTTTCAAAGAGCCTAATGTATCTAACCACAGCCCGTTAGCTTCGCGTATTTCCATTACTGTACTTTCAGAATAACACTGTGATGGCCCACAGAACCATTAAAATTCCCCCTTTTGAAGTAGGCTACTGAAATCCATTACCCTAATGTGTTTTTCCCCATCACCCTCCTGGTCTAGATTGCTATCCCTTGGGCCAGGATTTAAGATTATTGCATGCACACACAAATAATCCATTAAAAATTCTGACTTAATGAATTAATCTTCCTTTTTAAAGGAAAAGCATTAATGCTACTTTTTTTTTTAAAAGGAACTAGACAATTTTATGTCTTCCAATATAACCATTATCTATACGTTAGGTCTTAGAGGTAAGTGTTTTCCTATTTCCTAGAACAAAGGTATCCAAAAATCCATCCAGGACTAGAGCCAATTTTTACTGATTTTTTCGACTGGTCTATAGTCTAACAGGATGCCAAGGAGAATCTGTCAACAAGAGGCACATCAGCACAGGGAAAACACATCCCTATTTTGTGCCCTGCTAGTTATTTCCTCATTTTAGGGACGTGAACCTCATCAATTAATTTACTTGATGTAAATCTCCAGAGAACCTCCTAGGATATGTGTTTCTTAAGCATGTGCCAAATCTTTCTCCTATCCCACTCACATACCACCTCCTGCATAAGATCACACATCACCTCTAGAGACACCAGAGTTTCTTCTAGTCACCACATTTTATGATGAATTCTTTTAAAAATCCCATGAAATTACGATTTCTAATTATTTCTCTCAAAATACACAATAATCAGAAACTTAATCACAAATCACAATAAAAAAATCAACTTCAACTGCTAAGATTGGCCAAGAATGTTCATAACTGTCAGAAGTGTTTGGATTTTTATTTTTATTTTAGCTTTTTAATTAAATGACAATGTGTTTCAGGATATTGAGTCCCTTGTAGAAGAACAAAGGGGATAGAATTATGGAGAGGAACCAAGAGATTTCAAAGATAATGATAATGCACTGTTTCTTAAACTGGATACCAGGTACACGGATGTTTATTGTATCATTAATCTTTATTCATAAGGATTATTCTGTATCTATTCAATATTTTATAAAACCAGTTTTGAAAACAAAGTCCCTATTTCCAATTTCCACACTTAAATTATTACAACCTAATTGAAGCAAATCTAAGACATCTGTGAAATTTGACAAGGTCACTGATATTTTCAGGGAGACCCTATAGGGATAATGCTGCCTCTGAAGGTACTTCTATCCAAAAGTTGCCATAAGATACTATTCTAATAACACCATGATATAATACCACCAACATCAGAAGGAAAAAAACATTATGCTTCATCCCACAAAACATAACTTCAAAAACCACTAGGCACCATCTACCCACACAGCAAACATTTGTTTACTGCACACCTTGTGAGCAACGAACCTTATATATAATACTGCAAATACAGAGACAAATACACAGCCTCTGCCTTCAGCAAGTTTATAGTCTAACAGGATAGGAAGACAGGCATATAAACAATTGATCCAATGCAAGATAACGTTAAATACGTGCTACACAGGAGTATAAACAGCATAAACAGCATGTTATGGAGTTGAGTTGAAGTGGACTGAGGCGTCCCTAGGCAAACAGCTATTACTATGACTAATTCACAATGATCTAGGGTCAGCCCCTCACCCAGGCAGCTCCGGAATTTGATTTTATCAATGCCCCAGAGTTGATCAGATTCAGAGACAATGACCCACACTCACCAACTCCCAAAAGTCTAAAGAATATAAATCAAAATGCCAATTTATAAATTTACAATAAGACATATAACTGCTGGGAAATGCAGATGACCATGTTGCCCAGCCAGCACATGTCTCTCCCCAAAGACAAGCTAAATGGAAAGCCCTATACTGAGAAAGATGCTTGGGATACAAGAAGTCAGAAAATGTCAGCTAGTAGTATGGTTACAATGCTTTTAAAAAGCGTCATTTTGATAGCTTGATGTGTCCAGCTGCACAAAAGGAACAAGCTCCGGGAATGCCTGCACATTCCAATAGTCCCAACAGTACCCCTTCTCCTCTAAACTGGACCGGAATGAGCGTAGTCCAAGTCTGCCTTCCCACTCTTCCTTTTTGTATGCTTCTAGGGCTGACCACACGCCCTTGGACTGTGTTCTAAGGCTGTGTTCTTTCTTTGGTTGTGTTAAAAACTTTAACCAGGTTAGAGAAAAGTCTTCTAGTGGGGTACTATTCAGCATCTTTGCATAGTTGTACACTTTTCCAAAATGTCGTTTATAAAGTAATTCTCAGAGTTCTTTTACATACGGTGCATGGAGAACGGCTCGGATTAGGGTCCATGCAGAGGTGCGATAGGAGATGAGACTGGCTAAGGACGCCTAGAGCAGGTCACAAAGTTCCTTCAATGGCTCGAATTCTCTTCTAAAGAGCGGCAAGCTGTTGAAGATTTCCAGGAAGAGGAATGACCTATTTCACCTTAGAAGGCAAAAATCTTTACAAACTTCTTTTGAAAACCATTTTGTGGGAAAAATATTTTGTAATACCTGTGGCATTTCAGATGCACTTCATTCAAGTTATACATCCTTCAACAAGCACAAGTTCAAAGGCTATCATTTGGAGTTTACTCTCGAAGAGGAGCTAAAACTTACAAAGAAAACACAACCAAATTATGTTAACCAGCACTTAGAAAATTAATGTGTCAGTTAGATTTTTCTCATTGTTTTTGGTTTGGTGACTAAATTTTAGTTTCTAGACCAAAGCTATCCAGTGGATATATAATGCAAAGGACATATATAATTTAAAATTTTCTAGTAGCTACATCAAAAGATGCAAAAATAAACTGGCTAAATTAATTTTAACTTTAAATTTAATTTAATTTAATGTATCCAAAATATTATTTCCACATGTAATCAATATTAAAATTTGTTAATGAGATATTTTACTTTTTCTTTTTTCATATCAAGCTTTTGAAATCCAACATGCATTTTATGCTTACAGACCACCTTGATTCAGACTATGTAGTCTTATTTCAAGCACTCATTAGCCACCTGTGGCTAGTGGCTACCATATTGGATAGCATAGCCTTACACTATCTACTGTCAGCTCCAGGGTGTTCCATATTGTCAGATGGAGTTGCCTTTCAGAAAGACCTGAGATTGTTCATGGCTACAGAGAAGAACTGAGAGATTATAACATTTAATATGAATCTATTTTCTCCTGCAGGAAGAGAGAGAGAGAAGTGAATATGAGATTAGCTGTGAGCAGCTAACTGGCTCACTTGCAGCTAATTAGGAAAGCCAGATGTCTAGAAATTCTCTTTTCCTTTGGAAGAGTTTTAACAACACAAAGTACCAGAACTTTCTTCTTTGTCTGGGTTTCGATAACTCTACTTGTGACATTCAGGTTCAATAACCTATGCATGTTGAATTAGCCTCAAACTGCTAACTGAAAAATTCCCACTGCAAAAAAAATCCCACTCTTCCATTATCCTCCTGACTCCTAACTCTAACTAGAGATGAGGGAAATAAAAGCGTAAGGCTCACCGATTCCACACATATCACAGTTATTTTAGATAATCCGATTACACATATATCCTCAGATACCCCCATGTAGGAGCTCCATTCATTTTCAGCTACAAAGAAAACCACACTTCCAGGCAGTTCTGCCCTCTAAGAAGAGAAGACCTGGGGTGAAAGATGACTCACCTTATTGTTTCTCTACCTGGATCATCATCTGTGAGTAGATAGTCCATGCCCACTAGTGTTGTTGTTACTGGACAAAGGGCACAATCTGCTCTCCGCGGGACAAAAGCCAATCACCAAGAGGCAGGAAGGTGGCAGAAAAAGGGCATTTTATTACAGCTTGCTAGCAAGAGGGAAGATGGCTGACTAACGTCCAAGAGAACCACCTTACAGGGGGCACAGAATCTTGAAGCAGTTATATAGGCCAGTGGGTTATAGGGGAAGGACTTAGGAATGTTGGCCCAGGAGTCACCACACCAGGTCTTTCAGTTTTCATTGATCATGGCTATCAGCATACATTCTCTGTTTTTGGGTGATCACATTCCTGAGGAACTCAAAAGAATGAAGTTATCATCTTATGGCAGCTTGGAGGTACTTGCACAAGCAGGGATCATAAAATCTACAGAGCAGGTGGATCTCCTGGAGGGTGCAAATCCAGCTGGGTTAATCAGAGGTCATTCAAAGTTACAATATGGTCTCTTTTCTACAACATGGCTTCCCTTATGTCTACCTTGTGTTGAGCTGGTTTCACTGGTGCCACTCACGTAAACAATAATCTTTACTATGCATATTAAAGCTTTTGTTCTTATTATCTTTAAATGAAATCAGGGTATAGGGCATTGCTCCAGTCTCTCAAAAACAGGAACACTGACCACAAGGGAGGAACAACAAAAGATTATCAGGATCTAACATCAGATGTCTGCCCCACCCAGAGACCAGATGTCTGAAGAAACTGTGTTCCCCTATATAACTGGCCTGTAATCTTTGTTCTGGAAGAAGGGCTTTAAGGATACTAGTCCACCATCTTCCATCTTTGCTGGCAAAAATGAATAAAGCCTTTCTATTCCACCAACTTGCCTCCTGACTTTTTGGTTAGTCTTGTGGCAAGCAGAATGAGCCCATTGCTCAGTAACACCAGTGAGGTGCCACCATTGGTGACAGCATCCATTGTCCATGGAATGTAGGTCCAACCCTTGCTTGCTTTTACTAAAGAAATTTAGGTAACTGTTCAAAGTCATATAGGACATGTGATTACGGGAGGTGGGAGAGGAAGGGAGGGAAGGATGGGGAATCTGCTTTTTTCCCTTATTCCTTGACTCTGTAGATCAAGAAAAATAATTTTCTCTCTACTTTGTAGGTTTTGAGCTGAGACCCCCTGAAATAAATATTAACAGGAGAAAAACAGGCAGAAGTTTTATAACATGTATACCTCTTGTATACATGTTATTAAAAAAACTGAGTAACTCCCTGAAATAGACCAAGCCATCATCTTAAATACCATCTCCAGCTAAAGACAAAAGAAAGATGTTGGGGGGTGGGGGGAAGGCCAGTCACAAGAGGTTACCAGACAAAGCACAGTAAACAAGGGTAAAGTTATTAAGCAGATTTAAGTCATTGCCTTCTCCATTGAGAAAAGTTTCTAGAAATTTAGTTATCCTCCTCTTCCTGGTACAGAGAGGGAGATACCATTACAAATGGGGGTTTACAATTTCCCTTGTAAATGTAAATGTCCCTTACAAAAGCATTAACTTCTACTCAGTTTCCAGAGCTTTTCTTACATCCTCTGTTTCTTAAAAAATGATCTACTCAAGATAATCCTTCTGCCAAAGAGGCATGTTTCCGGGTGGCAAATTCCTCCTTCCTTCAACTCTTAGCTCCTTATTTCCCAAAACTCTCTTCCTTGATCCTCTCCCTTTCTTGAATCCTGACCCCACTTTACATCCTCTGGAATTCCCCCTTCCTATTCAATTATCTCTGGTTCAGAGTAATCTTAAGACTTGAAAATTTCACAACCTTCAGAGCCCTCTATGTCACTGGCTTTTCTCTTTTGCTTGGTCACCACTGCTTTCTCAATGTCTGCTGACTCTCCTTGGGAGGTAGAAAGGAGGAGAGAGTTCTGGCCTCACGGATGTGATGATGGGGGAGGGGATATTCCACTCTAGACTTGGGCTAGTTTTACACTAAAGGAGCATTAAAGTAAACAGGATTTTACTATTATGAGGATGAATTATCCACCTCATATCTCCAGATGGTGCACATGAGAAATGTATCTTCCTTCTATTAACATATTTGACCCTAGTTCTTGCAAAGTAAAACCTTGCCTTACTGTGCTAAGAGTATTCACCTCCTTCTTGCCCCGAATTGTATAACATACCCGCCCACTTTTCTTTTAATCCATATTGCTAAATGACTTTTCTCTAATTGCTAGATTTCTCCCTTTACATTGGTCTGGAAAGCTGAAGGATTTCGGCTCACTCTGCCACACTTCCAAAAAAATTCTCTTCTTTTTACTTGAGATAATTTTAGTATAGGTCTGTTTCCTGTAATTAAAAGAGGCCTGAGTAGAATAATCTATATTATAATACACTTGTTTTTCTTCTTTCTAGAAAATATTAATTGCAATCAAATCATTGACTTTCAAAGCCATGTAATAAATAGCAGTAGAATTAAGTAACATCTTTTGAAATTTTCACAGGTACAGAGTCGTGACCAAATAAAAAACAGTAATAGTGTAACGACAGGACCAGGAACAGAATCTGCCACCCCAAAATATGCCTCTTTGGCATAAAGATTATTTTGAGGGGCCGGCCTGGTGGCGCAGTGGTTAAGTTCGCATGTTCCTCTTCTTGGCAGCCCAGGGTTCGCAGGTTCGGATGCCAGGTGCAGATCCCGGGTGCAGACATGGCACCACTTGGCAAAAGCCATGCTGTCGCAGGCATCCCATGTATAAAGTAGAGGAAGATGGGCACAGATGTTAGCTCAGGGCCTGGCTTCCTGAGCAAAAAGAGGAGGATTGGCAGTAGTTAGCTCAGGGCTAACCTTCCTCAAAAACAAAAAGATTATTTTGAGCTGATGATTATTAAGAAAGAGCAGACACAGGGGCCAGCCCTGACAGTTCAGTGGTTAAAGTTTAGTGCTTATTACTTCAGTGGCCTGGGTTCACTTCCTGGTCACAGTATCACACCACACATCTGTCAGTAACCATCCTGTGGTGGCAGCTCACATAGAAGAACTAGAATGACTTACAACGAGGATATACAACCATGTCCTGGAGCTTTGGGGAGAAAAAAAAAAGAGGAAGATTGGCAACAGATGCTAGCTCAGGGCAAATCTATCCCTTCCAAAAAGAAAGAAACAGCAGGCACAGGAAAAGCTCTGAAAACCTAATAAAAGTTACCCTTTTGTAAGACATTTATAAGACAAACCTCCATTTGAAAGGGTATCTCCCTCTCTATGTCAAGAAGAGCAGGATGACTCTAACTCTCTACAAACTCTTATGGAGGAGATGGAAATGACTTAAATCTGCATAATAAGCTTACCCTTGTTCACTGTGCCTTTCCTGGTAACCTCCTATGACTGACCCCATCTTAACAACAGAACGTTGAAGCTATTTTTCAGGGGCAGCAAGCCAGCCAGGAGCATGTGCAGAAAAGAAAATTTTGACCTACCAATGGAAATTCATCCTCCCAGTGTTTCCGAATACCAGCCGGGCCTCCTGAACCCCTTAAACTTTATCTCAAACCTTGGACTAGTGAAACAGATTTGAGAGCCTTGCCTCTTGTCTCTTGCAGGTCAACCTTGCAATAAGCAAGGTTGTCTCAAAAGCCAGTGCCATGGTGTCAGCCTCTGTGCACTGGGTGGCAAGCCCTTGCTCAGTAACAATAGTTGGTTTATCCAGCATTATTGTGGAATTAGTTTATTTCCCAGATTGCTGGCGTTCACCCCTAACCACCGAAACCTTGCTTTTTAAACCTAAAACTTATATCAGGCTGTAATCCAGTAATGCTCCAAAGGGTTGGAAAAGTGAGCAGGTTGGATGTCTTTGCAATCTTAATCCTGTCGGGGCCGGCCCAGTGGTGCAGCAGTTAAGTGTGCACGTTCTGCTTCTCAGTGGCCCAGGGATCGCTGGTTCAGATCCTGGGTGCGGACATGGCACTGCTTGGCAAAAGCCGTGCTGTGGTAGGTGTCCCATGTATAAAGTAGAGGAAGATGGGCATGGATGTTAGCTCAGGGCCAGTCTTCCTCAGCAAAAAGAGGAGGATCGGCAGTAGTTAGCTCAGGGGTAATCTTCCTCAAAAAATAAATAAATAAATAAAATGAAATAAAATATTCCCGTCTCCTGCTCTACTGTTAAGCTATCAGTTATCCCATCTTGTGCCTATCAGAGTTCTTACTTTTAAAAATGCATCCTTTGGGCCGGCCCTGTGGCCGAGTGGTTAAGTTCGCATGCTCCGCTTCAGTGGCCCAGGGTTTCACCCGTCCAGGTCCTGGGTGCAAAAATAGCACTGCTCATCAGGTGACACTGAGGCAGCATCCCACAAAGCACAGCCAGAAGGACCTACAACTGGAATATACAACTATGTACTGGGGGCCTCTGGGGAGAAATAGAAGAAGAAAAAAAAAGATTTGCAACAGATGTTAGCTCAGGCGCCAATTTTTAAAAAGAAAATGTATCTTTCTCATCCTACATATATCTTGTCACCTCTAATTTGTGCTAGGTGGAAGAGCCTCACAACCAAATTGGTTAGAATCCTGTATAAATTAACAGAACTAGTAACTGAAATTGAGGAACTCATCTGTGAATAAGCGGCATGAGCTATTTGTGGTATCAGAACTTTGTGACATCTATTTGGCCTGCAAGGAGTTTTTTCTTTGTTTTTAATTTCTTGCTAGATAGTGAAAATTGCTACATAGATCTTAAATAAATGAGATGCTGCTATTATTATTCAGCAAAATGATCTTTGCTACTTGACCCTATCTTAAGATGTGAAGTCTGTCATTCATTGTAAACTGCCAGAAATACTTTGGGGATGTACATGGAATATATATATTAATGAGAGTTAGTCATTCATATTTCTGAATGACATATCCTAATAAGGCAAAAAGGAAGTTGTTAAACATGATACTCATGAAGTAAAGTAACTAGAGTTAATTAAATTTAATTTATATAATGTACTAGGCATTTTCTTACTGTAATAAACATAGCAGACTGGGTAGAACAACCTTTGATGACCAAAGATGTTTTACTGGAAACATCTGTTTTCATGACGCAGGTCAGTTGCCATAGATAGAAGAAGATTAGGGGGTGGGGCTGGATGTGTATTGGCATCATATCTCCTGGAGGCTGTAAAGTAATGTTAAAATAAGTTCCCTCCAAGGAAGATTTATTAATTACATCTTTTTCGTAGAAGAAATTTTCTCATTCTGGTTTTTGGTTCCTGTTATTTCGGTTCAGGTGAATCAAGGTTTTACTGTAACATAAAACAAGCCTGTAAATTCTCTAGGCACCATGAAAGGTAGAGTGAATCTTTTCTCAAGGTACAAACTAAAGTCAGACAAATTCTGCTTCTATGCACTAATTTGAGAGAAAATGGGTGTGAGGAAGGAGGGGAAGTTAATCACACCACCAATAAACTCTGTAATATCTACACAGTGGGTTGACAGAATCCAATTATAACAGTGTCCTGAGATTTTATCAGCTAAAGAATCAAAATTAAGAAAAAAAGTTAAAAAAAAGATAGCTTTCATTCTAATCACAAAAGTAAAATGTGATTATTATAAAAGATTCACAGAAGACAAAATGGTAGAAAGAAAAGGTAAAACCACTACCTCGCAGAGAAAGAACTGCTAAGAATATTAGCAACTATTAACATTTAATGTAAATAAATACAAGATGTGTGTATTACACATAAAAGTTCATATTTTCTTATGTGTTACTTACTTCTACAATATAGACAACATTCTATTTCAATAAAGAAAGACACACATCTCATGGGATTCATTGTGACTAGAGAGAAATTAAGACAGATTTCTAATCTACTATTGATTGACATTCTGAGTATTTTTCATATTTTGCCTTATAAATAACTGTGGTGAACAACCTTATTCATATCTATTGATCACATCTCAAATTATTCCTTAGGGAAGATGCAAGGAGAAAAAATAGCTGGGTAAAAGTGTATACACATTTTTTACTTCTTTTAGGAGTATATGAAATCCATTTCCTGTTTTTGAAGTATAGAATTTGATATATACCTATTAGGCATTTGATTATCCCCAAAACTTCCTATAATCCATCCCACACTCTAGCTCCTATTTTTGGGCCTTAGCATTACAATGTCATTTCTACTTCCCTCCTATCTTGCTTATGTCCTGACTCTTTATGTCTCCATATTTGTCTGAAATTGGGCTATATCTGATGTTCCTCATGTCTCATATGTTCCTCAAATCTTGTGTCTGTGCTTGGACTTTTCCTTAGTTTCAGCACTGATATAGTTTTCTTCCCTGCATGTGCTTCATTTCATGCTTTTTTGGTCAGATTAGGGTAATACTTATGCAGTCATCCTTTGTGGAAGTCTTGAGCAATCTTGTCTGACGTGTTCAATTACAACATGTAAGTGGGAATTTATAACTAGAGGAAAAGCATGTTGTCTGAATTTTAAAGTTAATATAACATAAATATTGTTACTTTACACAGAAAGACAGTTGACTTTTAAATTTCCATTGAAATGAAAGTGAAAGAAGAAAATCAACCTTTTCCATGTCAAATGAAAGAAATGAAAAGGAACAAAATACACTTTGTATTAACAGTTGGAATATTTTTATTCTGTTGTATACTAGCTTTTTATCTACTGTGAAAACTACTTAGTAATATTTTATCTTAAATATTTGTAAATTCAAGAACAATAACTGTTGTGTTGATTTATTTATTTGTTATTTTATACCACCAAGTATGCTATCCAGAAATATTGCCTTAGTTAGATGCTACAGCTGATGAACAGAATAGCAGAACATGTCAAATTGTTTTTTTTGTTCTTAACATATTTCACCATTTGGTTACTTAACTACAGATCATTAAAAGAAGTTCAGATTTACTTAAGATGACTGATTTGGGGTGAGGGTGGAGAAGGGTGTGACAGATTGTATTTTCCAAAAATGGTTGCAATAATAGTTCTGATTTCACAGGCTCTTATCCAATCTTGCTACTTCTTCATCAAGAAGTAGAGCCTATTTCTCATGACTTGAACCTGACTGAGCCTTTGTGATTTCCTCAGAAAATAGAATGTTATGTAAATGACAAGTATGATTTCTAAGGCTGGGGTAGAAAGATGATACAGCTTCTGCCTGGCTTTCTCTCTTGAGAGTTTGATCCTTAGAAACTAGCCACCATGTTGTGAGGAAGCCCAAGCTACAAAGAGAAGCCACTTGTAGGTGTCCTGGCTGAAGTCCCAGCCAACAGCCAGCATCAACCACCAGGCATATGAATGTGCACGAATCTGCAGAAGCTTCCTCAGCCTTTGAGTCTTCTAGCTGAGGTCACAGGCTTTGTGGGAGCAGAGATAAACCATCCCTGCTGGGCCCTGCCCAAATTCCTTACCCACAGAACCCATAAGCCTAATAAATGGTTGTTATATGCCACTAAGTTTTAAGATACTTTGTTATGCAACAGTAGATAACTGGAACAGAAAGGCAGAGAAGAAGAAAATCAAATCTTTGCTTTGTTTCACTAAGAGTGAATTTTTCTATAAATACTCAGGATTTCAATATAGTCACATTCTTATTCCATATTACATTAAAACTAGCTCAAACTCTCATTGTCAGACGGGCAGGAAGTACAATATCTCTCCTATGGGGTTCCCCACTCCCTTGGTTTTCTAAACAATCTGTTTGTCTAGGATTGTCTGACTTCAAAAGCTAAGAAGAATGCGTATAGCTCATATACTCCCTGCTGATTTCCCTTCCTTAGCTTCTCATTACTAAGTGATATTGCTGTCCAAATTTACAGGCCCACTCCACGTGATGTCCCAATGGCCCAGTTCTCAACCAGACACAACCTTTAAGAGGGGACTAATACAGGGCCGGCCCGGTGGCGCAGCGGTTAAGTTCGCACGTTCCGCTTCTCGGCGGCCCGGGGTTCGCTGGTTCGGATCCCGGGTGCGGACATGGCACTGCTTGGCAGCCATGCTGTGGTAGGCGTCCCACGTATAAACTAGAGGAAGATGGGCACGGATGTTAGCTCAGAGCCAGGCTTCCTCAGCAAAAAGAGGAGGACTGGCAGTAGTTAGCTGAGGGCTAATCTTCCTCCAAAAAAAAAAAAAAAAAAAACAAGAGGGGACTAATACACAGATAAGTCCACTCCCTCAGGGCCAATTCCAGCAAGGATCCCCATGTAATTTCCAGAGTTGCACAGTCCCAAATACCACCCTACCTCCTCATGAGGAGAATGTCCACTGATCCTTTAATGCATGTCAAGTGCTACAAAAGGAAAAAAGGGACTGTCTAAGGGTAAACAGGCCACAAGCTGTAGACATTCATCAACTCTATAATCTTAAATTTTTGACTACTAACTAAAAATACTTGGCTAAGGAAAGTCACTTGGGTGCTATAGACTCTTTCTAAGGCATATACTTGGATTAACTTATACTGCCAATAATGTCTATAAATTGGCCACTTTAATTGAATTGTACTCGTGACTTTTGGCAAGAATATTTAGAAGAAACAGGAAGGAAAGTTCTCAGTAAAGTTTACATAGCAACATAATCATGATTTCATCTAATTATGGCATACAATTCTATGACTGGAACATAGAAGGAGATAGAGTGCTCTCTAAGGATGAAGCCCTCATCCACCATTAGGCCTCCCACGAACTAAAAAAATAGAGGTTAAAAGCTATTTCAGTTAATATAATGGGTTATCAACTAGGAAACCAAAAAGTAAACAGCCCAGTTGCTCTTTTGAAGATAATGCATGAATAATCCTATGACATAATAAACCTTACTCATTCTATTATAACTCAGCAATCATGAAGCACCACGCACTGCTGGAAGCGGCATGTGACAGAGACAGCTCAGGCCATAAGGGACCTGCATTAAAAATAGAAGGAAGAGCTCCATTTTTCAAATGTAAGTCAGTACTCTGTATAATTATCAGTAAATAAATATAAAAATATAAAAATAAAATCACACTACAAAGTCCAACACAAAAAAAGATAATCCATGGCCTTTCTTCAATATTTCCTTTCTTATTTGGAAGTTGGGATAACATCAGAAATACATACAAAAAGAAAGTGCTGGGCAAGAATATAGCCACAAAAGAATTGGTCTTCTTCATATAATGAGACACCAGGAGTAACCAAAAATATTTTTGGTTCAGTTCTATTTAGCCCTAATACCCAATAAATGAATTTTTTTAAAAAAACACAAACCCCTGCATGTCCCTGGCTCTATTCAGCCATCTGGTCTCCAGATAATAGCCAGTAGACTTTCTCTGGTGTTTAAAAGTCAATTTAAGATAAAGGAAGTATAGACTGTTCCAAAATAGGCCTGCCATCTCTTTGTCATCAGACTATGTCAATCCTAAACTTTTTGAAACTTATGTGATTATTTGAATACTGTAATCTCTATATAGTTGTGTTTCTCCCTTTTTTCCCCTATATGTTAAAGTGTCATATCCTTAAATACTTAATAAAATTGATCATTGTTTTCTGTTGTTTGTTTTCTAGTTTCACATTTCAGTCCAGTAAACGTCTTGAGTACATGCTGTGTGTCAGATGTGATGTTAGTGCTACAGTAGAAAGATGAATTAGGCTCAATAAGCTTACAAGCAAGACAGAGAGGCAGAAACATAGCTGGATAATTTTAATATAATGTGGGAAATACTAGGAATAAGTTATCCAAGTTCCTTGAAGGAATATAGAAGAGACAGTTGGCCCAGTCTGGTACAAAGAGAAGGTTCTCTGTATTAGAGAAATACTAAATTGAATCTTAAAGGAAGAGTAGAAGTCAACCAAGAAAAGAAAGTTTCAAAGGACATTCTGAGCAGTGGGAACAAATGTGTGGAATTGTAATAATTATTGGAACCCACTGTCTGCTAAACATGGAAATATCACTTCTAAGTAAGATGAGAAAGATACAAAGGAACATAAGATAAACAGACAGCATGTTCTCATCACTTTACATACATTTTTTTTTTCCTAATCCTCCCAACTGCCCTGCAAAATAGGAACGGTTTACTCTCAATCAAAATTCAAAGAGACTGAGGGACTAAGTCATAGTCATTCAGCCAGACTTTGGAAGTCTATCGGAGGACAAACCCCATTGGTACCTCCTCTGTGAAACAATACAGTGGGAGAAGAACTCCACAGTGCTCTGTTTTCCACAAGCACGTCTGAATATTGGGCGTGGTAGAAGAAGAGACTGAAGAAGCATATGACAGAGGGTCTTATATGTTTATGCTAAGGAATTTAAATTTCACTTAAAGCCATTATTTTTTTTTAAGCAGAAAGCAAAATGGCGAGATGATTGTTTAGAAAGATCATTCCCACAGGAGTGTGGAAGATTTTCACTTATTGTCAGATAGGCCTACAGTACACACTATTTGCCAGGTTGTGCTGGGCACTGGACGTCATTCTGAGGCTACATCTGCATTTAAAAGGAGTTAGACTAGAGGTAAGAAGACCAGTTAGGAGACTGCAACTTTATTGCAACTCCAATCTGCATGGCTGCATGATTTTCTCTAGCAGCTGATTCAGCTGCCTGGATTTGGGAATAGAGAAGCTAAATAATAGAATGGATCCAGATTTAGGTTTTATTAGGTTGGATGATAGAAAGAGAGGAATATAAGAGAGCTACAAGTTTTTGGGAGGGTAGGGGTAGTGGATGAGGTATAGAACTACGGCCTTGGATCGGACTAGGTTGGTAAGAGCAGGAGAAGACTGATAGTTTGGAAGGAAACCGAAGGATGAAAGGACTAGGAGACACTCTGAAGTCAAAGAACGTAAGGTGGGAGCACAGGTGTGAGTTCATTGGAAGGACAGAACATTGACTAGAGAGTGTTATATTGGATTTAAAGATTAGTGAAGTAGAAAAAGAATGGTATTGACCAGTTTCAGGACGTGTTTGTGGGTGTGGGGAACTGAGAAGAATGGAAATAAAGATCACCGAGAAGAGGAAGTCAAAGAACCATGAAGTATCTGGCAAACACTGACAACAATTTTGTTATGGGAGAGCTTCAGTCATGTGAGCCTCATTTTATGAATAGAGAAAAGTACTTCTCAGAATATATCTACATCCTCTCATCTTCTCTCTCTCTCTCCCTCTCTCTCTCCCCCATTTCTGTTTTCCTCATCTCCACGTCTCTCTATCACTACATTGACATTGAAATATATAAATCCAAAGTATCAGTAAATCACTAGGTAATTATTAAAGGACTGGGTGCATACCCAAACATATCAAGTAATTTGAGAGAGAGAAGAAATGAAATAGATGTCCTCTTGCCTCAAGGAGATTTGCAATCTAGCTAGGCTGTGATATACATACATACTTCTACAAGAATCCTGGATAAGCATAAATTTTGTGTAAAACTACAAAAGAACTATATGAGAAGAGAAATAATAACGAGATTTATAATAGTTATATGTGATTTCATTGAGAAGGAGGGTGATTTCAGTTGATTAGAATTAGAATTATCTAAGGAGAGGAGACTAAGAAATTCAACATATTTTTCTTAACTTTGTTTCTTTTGTTCCCAACATTTCCTATTCACTTCAGTATCTTTTCTATTGATTAAAGGATTTCATATTCAACGTTCTTGATTAGTCTGACCACGGCCAACACATTAGGGTCTGTGATCCCACTGTGTTCCTTTCTGCTCTAACCAGGAAGAAGTAAGCGTGCTTGTGGCTATTTGAGGTAGAAAATCAAGCTGATAAATGTAAATGGAAATCACTGCTTGTGTGTCTTTCTAAATATTCACTCTCAGTCATTTTACATGTAGTGCTAATCGTCAAATTTTATAGTCACTCAATTTCTTCATGAAAACAATACAAATCACGTTATTGACCTATAACAGAAATCTTTTCTATTAGTGAAAATTAGTATGAAAAGTATTTGAGTGGCCTCATAGAATTTGAGGGATACTGAAAAAATAATCTAATTTCTAATCTAATTACTTTCTTTTAGAACTCTCCTAATTTCAGTTTCAATATCTTTTATTTGCTTAACCCCACTCTAAAGAAGGGACTAATTAACAATGGCAGATATTAAAAGGAGAGATCAAAGATAAATAAAACACCTGCAAAAGCTACAAACCACAAATCAACCTCTAGGAAATGGAGTTATATGGTCTTCATTGGACACAAAACATTGAGAAGGAATTTCTCTAGCACATTTTTTAAAAATGAAGTAAAAACTCCTGAAGGTTGGCATTCTCTTGCCTAATCCAATTTCCTTTGTGTTTCATTGGTTCTACTTGGATGAAGACTAATTGGGAAACCTAATATTAAACTTTCTTGTACATAAGTCTTTGTATCCCTCTCCAGTCATTTCTTAAACTAAATTCCTACATGTTGAATTGCTGAGTCAAAAGCCTATGGAGACTTTGAAGACTTAAGCATTTTTATATATGTTGTCAAATTGCTCTCCAGAACAATTGTACCAATTTATAGCATATGAGTACCCAATTACCCATACCAGGAATGGATTTATTTTTGTAATCTTTGCCAATTGGAAAGGCAATTAAATCTCGGTAGCTTTATTTATTTATTCATTCATTCATTCATTTGTGTTGCATTTCTAATGTGTTAGGTCATCCATATTTCTTTCTTTTTTTTTTGGTAAATGAATCATAATAACTTTATAATAAACACATTGAGTCTTGGTCTATCTTACATGTTAAAAAGTTTTCATAATTTAGTTGATGTGGTTTATTAACATACATAATGGTCAGACTGATCTAGAGCCTTCCATGAATATTCAGTCCTATTAACATACAGAAAGGTATTCAAAGTTTAACTGCATAAACTTATAAGTCTTTAAATTTATAAATTCCTTCTTAGCTTATGTACTTAGAAAGGCCATTTTCATCCTAAGAGCTAATCAGTTTTCACCCATATTTTTCTTATTGTTTTGTTTATATTTTTTTATATTCAACTCTTTAATCCAACTGAAATTTAGAGTACTATGTGAGTAGCAGTACAGTTTACTTTTTCTTCCAAATATGTTAAATGTATTAAACAAAATTAAAGGTGTTCCTTGTGGTCCCACAATTCCACTAAAATAACTCCTACTAATTCCTGAGTAGCCAGTGGATATTCTTTAGTCTTCCTCTTTTTCAGGTACCCTTGCAGCATTTAACACTTTTAACCACAATATTCTTAGTAACCACTCTCTTTTTGGCTTTCCTGATTCACACTCCTGGTTTTTCTCCTCTTTATCTGATCATTCCTTCCTGGATTTTGTTTTTCTTTTTTTTCTTTTTTTTTTACTATATTCTCTTAGAATGCTCCTAATATCTCAGTACTAAGTGAGATGTTTCCCCAATATCGCTGGTAGATATGTCTATCAAGTAAAGAAAAGTCCTTTCCATTTACAAAAATGTTCTCTTTATAATTGTTTTTATCATAAATGATGCTGAATTGTACCAAATAATGCTTTCTCTTCAACTGAGATGGCCATATATGTTTTTTTTCTACTTCAATCTATTAATGTGGGAAATTGTATTCCTAGATATTCTAATATTAATAACATTTGTTTTCCTTGATCAAGATGCATTTTTTAAATACTTTGCTAGTTTCTATGTGCTAATATTTGGATTAAGATTTTTGCAATTATGTTCATAAGTGAGGTTGACTTATGATATTCGTTTCTTGTACCTTTCTCTTGTTTCCACATTAAGGTTCTAGCCTCATAAAATCAGTTACCCCCCTAAGTTATGCTTTGTAGTAGCTGCAGAAGATGGGACCTTTCTATTCCTTGAACATTTTATATAAATTACCTATAAAACTATCTAAACTAGTTTTTGCTTTGGTGAGATACATATTTTACATCCTAATTTATTTATTGGTTATAGGTTTAATATGGTGTTTTATTTCTTTTAGGATCAGTTTTGTTATGTGCATTTTGCTCGGAAAAAGTCCATTTTGTCTTAAGTTTTCTAATTTATTTCCCTTGTTTTCCATAGTATTCTTTTATTATTTTCCAGTCCCTGCTGTATTTGTGATTATTTACCTTTTTAATTTCTAATAATGTTTACTTGAATCTTCTTTATTTTGTCTTGATTAATTTTGCCAGTTTTGATGATTATTTATTCTTTCAATGAACCAACTTTTGTCTGTGTTCCTTCTCGACTTTTATATTGTTCTCAATTTCCTTTTGGTTGTCATTATCTTTATTAAATCTTTATTTTTGCTTTCATTTTTTCAGACATTGACATAACCACATCACCCCTTTCTGATTATTGTATGCCTGGTTTATCCTTTCTCATTCTTTATAACCACATCAACCCTTTCTGATTATTGTATGCCTGGTTTATCCTTTCTCATTCTTTAAAAGAAAAAAACAAAACAAAACCTCCTTGTCTTTATATTTTGGGATTTTTCTGTAGTTTTTTGTTTGATTTCTGTTTTCCTTTTTCCTACCTTTCTAAAATTCTTCTAGGTCGATCTCTCCTGTCTCTCTCTACTGGTTAATATTATAGGTTCTATTTTTATTTTTTAGTGATTTACTCTTCAAATTTCTCTTGCATAATTGCTTAGAGTCTACATTTTGTCAATATCTTTATTGTTATTCAAAAACATGTAAGAACTCTAAAGCTTTAACTTAGATTGTCTGCTTGCCTCTTATATTACTCAATGTTTAGTTGTACTGTGTCTGATATTCCTATAATTACATAGTCATTATTATTATTCCTATTTTATTCAATCAACGCTTGCTTTACTCACAGATATGCCAATTTATTTTCTTAACATTCCTTTTTGCATTTTAATCCTTCTTTTAGAGATTTTATTTTCTTCTCCTTCTTTAGTTTTGCCTTTAGCAAAGGTATGCAACGATAAACCCTCTCCTTTTTAGTTTTGCTTTGTTGGGAAATACATTCATTTTGCCTATGTTCTATAATAATATTTTAGTGGTATATGGAATTTTAGCTTATCATTTATTTTCTGATTACTTTCTTTGTGATCAATCTCCTGCAGTAGTAAAACATTGGAAATATTTCCATTAAAATCAAGGAGTGGGGGGGATACTTGCTGTGCAACTCCTGGTCCACATTTTTCTGGCTTAGTGTCATAAGAAAAAGAAAAAAAGATTTAAGAATTGGAAACAAAAAGACCAAATTTTATTACTCATAAATGATATGATTATTTATGTAGAATATATAAGAGAATTTACAGAAAAAATAGAAAAAACTTAAAAGTTCTGAGCAAATCATGAACCTACATGGAAAAATGAAACTTTACTACCCTTAGAAGATAACATTGGAGGGTATATTAATGACCTCAGCTTGCAGATAATTTTCTAAAACAACACAATGAGTGCAAACTGTAAAAGGAAAAACTGATAACTATTTAGACTGCAGTCAAATTTTAAACTTTACAAGAAAAATATCATAAACAAAGTGAAAAGATAAGCCACATACTAAAATAAGATTTTTTATAATCTTATAATAGATAAAAATCAGAATCCATATTATGTAAAGAATATCTACAAAACAATAAGCAAAATACAAGCAACTCAAGACAACATGAGCAAAGACTATGAACCAGAAATTCACAGCAATTCATAACCAATAAATGTGTTGTGGTAGATGAAATTACTGGTGACAATTCTTCCCTGCCCTGTAGTAGTTATATGCCTTCATGGCTACGCCATGGTCTCACAGGGGTGGAGCATTTCTCCACTTTATGGATGTCGGACTCAGCAAAATGCCCTCCTTTGGTCAATAGGACATGAGCAGAAGTGTCACAAGCAAGGACTTGAAATGTCATTGAGGAATGGGGCTTGCACTCTTGTGCTCCTGCTTTTGCTGCAAGAAGAGGATCACTAGCTGGTCCACTGGCCCAAGGAGGATAAGAGACACATGGAACAGATGTGGATTCCCAGACCTGCATCCTGAAGTGGAGCCACACCAGTTGGCCTGTAGACCCGTGAAAATAAATGATTGCCTCTAAGTTTGGTGGTGGTTGGTCACCCAATATTATTGAAGCAATGGCTAACTGATAAACATACGAAAAGATAATCAATTTTATTATTAATAAGGGAAATACAGATGAAGCCACAGTGATGAACCATTTCCTATCCATCAAATTGGCATCATATAACACTGCTGTACCACACTTTGGAGACTAATTTGACAATAATATGTACCATTGAAGTATTACAATTTCCAAGCATGTAGCCAACAAGTTCTTGCACTTGTGCACAAGGACACATATACAAGAATGTTTATTACAGCATTATTTGTAATAGCAACTTTTAAAAAAATCTAAATATTCATCAAGAGGAAAATGGATAAATACATTGTAATAGGTTCACAATATGGAAAACAGTAAAATGGAATGAACCATAGCTATGTACTTGAGCATTAAAAAATCTCAAAAACAATAGTGAGCGATAAAAAGCAAATTTCAGAAGAATACATAAAATACGATTTTACTTATATACTGTTCTAAACTACATAAAACGATAACAAATATTGTACATATAGATACTATTTATGCATCTTCACATAACAATAGCAAATTTGGAAGGCAGTATGAGACGTCTTATTAGTAAAAATTATACAAGGGGCTTTATTGAATCTGTTTTATTTCTTTAAAAAATTAAAGAAGCATACATAAAAAATGGTAAGATTTGATAAAGCTGGGTGGTAGATACACAAATGTTAGTCATGTTATTTTCTGGACTTTTCACTATGCCTTAACATTTCATAATTCGAAGAAAGAGCTTTGAATTATGAGATAAAAGACCTTTTTCTGATACCAGCTCTGCCATTAACTGGCTATGTGACCCTTGGCAAATTCTAAAGGCTCTCTGGGCCTTTGCTGGCTCATCTACAAGATAAATGTGTTGAACTAAGAGACCTTTAATTTTCCTTGCACCATTAAAATTGCAGATTATATTAATTTTTAAAACCTTGAATTAACTGCCTATTTTGATCCATTACTCTGGGCAGAATTGAGAATATCCATTTGTACATGCAAAACCACCAATAGCATCCTGTGACCTCAGATAATTAACTCAGCTCAAGGAATACAAACTAAACTGTGGGTGGAATAGCCCCTCATTCCAGAATTATGAAAGCTCTGAAAGTAAGGCTGTTCTAAAAGGTCTTTGTGACTAGAAAATTGTTTATATTATTCTAACTAAAAGTTAAACATCCAGAAAATAAAACAAAACAAACAAATGTTCATCATCCTACAGAAAGAAAAACGAGAGCAATATCCTTATGAATGCTTTATAGAAATCTGTATATATCCTTAACAGGATCCAACCCACAACCCAATTTTCTATTCTGTCTTGACACAATTGATGGACAACTGTGATAATTCGAAAAATGTGACAAGCAGGGGTTGGCAAAGTACAGAACTAAATTGGCGTCATTTTTCTACTGTAGACACAAAGAAAAGTCTCAGTCTTGATAAAAGGGACATATTAAACCTAAAGATTAAAATGAGTTTCCCTAATAGATTCATGAATTCAGCAGCAATAAAGTATCATTCTTCTTTCCCTCTAGGTGCATTTTGTGTTCTTAACTTCTTGTTTCAAATTATTGGGAGAAAATAGAGTACTTTGGCTACAGAATATATTATATCTAAATGTTATATTCAGTGTGTGAATAACAAAGCTATTTATACTAATCTCTTGGCTTTTCAGACCTTCTGACATGTAGAACTCTAGTTCCAAAATGTGTTTTATGCTCCAAAGTTCCTGAAAATTAGTCTATGAAGCCAAGGAGACTGAGTTCTTTGGAAATAACTGTTAGTGGTTTCCTGGAGACAACCTTCTACAAATACCCTTACATAGGCACTTGATGAAAACAGCATAGCATGTTGTGGCCATGTAATAAAATTTTTGCCTGGTTAATAAATATGTTCTTTAAGAAGTACCACACTTAAAACATTATTCAATGAGGGCATAATTTATGGTCCTTTTGGCACAGTGGCTGAAAATCTTGAGAGTATTTGACGAGTGGCGCTCTCCCTGTGAGTTTAAGAGTTTAAGTCCCTTCTGCTCTGAAAGAAAATCTTATCCATGATGCTCAACTTGCTATTCTGCTTTGCAGAGGAACACCCTGTGGTGAGGACCACTGAGCTCTCCTCTTCTCAGCAGTATCATTCTATTCCATTAAACATTTTCTCAGTGGGCAATGCAAAATACACAGCATCATATAGCCCCTGATAAGAATGTGAGGGGAACAAAGAGTGAACAGCTGACACGCCCAACTTCCTCCAATTGCAGTCATTTATAATTGTCTTGCCAACGGTGCATACATTCAAAGGAAAGCAGTCATAGTACAGTAGTTAAAAGCATGGGTTGTACAGTTGGCTCTTGGGCTTAATTCCTACCTTCACTACTTTCTAGGGGTTGATCTTGGATAACTTACCTAACCTCTTTTAACCTCAGTTTCCTCAACAGTTCCTCAACCCTAAGTTCTTACTGCATAATTGCTATTATCATTTGTTTCTACAGTTGATGATACATCTTAAAAATGTTCATATCTATTCACTTCATTTCTATAATTACACTCTCAAATTGACCATACCTATTATTTCCATTGGTATCCCATAGATAACCTCTACCCCCTCTCCAAGATTCTGACTCCTTCCCAGGCCTAACTGCTCATACCTCTTGTTTGGGAACGGTCAGAGGAAAAGCTTTCCACCACCACCACCACTCTGCTATGATTGGTAGCACAGCCGAAGACAGAGTTTTAGGGAAGAGAGATGCCCGAGTTGAATTTAAGTTTTTCTCTCAATGCTTTGCTTTGTTTCCTCTGTAGAATCCCAGCAAATTCTTTTTTTTATTAGTTAATCTTTTAAATTGTGGTAAAAAAAAGACCCACATATCATAAAGTTTACCATCTTAGCCATTTTTAAGTATACGGTTCAGTAGCATTAAGTATATTTACATCATTGTGAAGCAGATCTCCAGAACTTTTTCATCTTGCAGAACTGAAACTCTACACCCATTAAACAACAGCTCCCCTATTCCCCTTTCCCTGAGCCCTTGGTAACCAGCATTCTATTTTTTATTTCTATTAATTTAACGACTTTAGATACCTCATATGATTGGAATCACGGAATCATACAGTATTTGTCCTTTTATGACTCAAGTCTCTCTCTTTTTTAAACCATCAAGAGCTTTAATAGCTACCAGTTTCTTTTATTTTTTTAAGTGGTATAGGAGGTTATTCATAATCGAAATAAATCAACTTGAAATATCAAGCTTCATTAATGCATGATCCATTAAAATACATAACTTGAAGTTTATCCACATAGAAAGTATATTCCCACAATTTAGTCTTTCTTGTTAGGTTGGATGGCACAGAAATAACCCATGGTATGCAACAAAGATTAAACTGTCTCTTTGTCCTTGGAAAATTCTATGCTGGTCTCCTACACTTTATACAAGAGGCTACTTGGGGGAGCATGGGGAGGATGGTGCTCAAACAGGAGAATGAATAGATGAATGGGCCCCTAATATTTACATTATATAATTACAGGAGAAGTACACACCTTATACCTTTTTTTATGGCTCCTTCCCCCACAGTCCCTATCACAATGCCTATCTTCACAAATATTTGTCAGATAAAAGGACAAAGATCATGAAGGGAAGAAGAAAAGAAAAAGAAATGTGATGGTAGTGGCAGAAATAATGGAAGCAGAAGACACAGGACAAGGCAGTCGTAGATTATAGAGGGGCACATGACCAACCTTTTACAATCAACCAAATTAAAGCCAACTTCATCACACAGAAGTCCCTTACACCCTGGGCTATGACAATGGCAGGTATTGATTTAGCTCAAGTTATGAGGTGATCAATATATTCTTTGGATGCCCTCTTTCTTTTCAGCAGCCCCCTCTAATTCAACTCAACTCCACTTCCATGCCTGTCCTCCTGGATATTGTAGCTTGTACAAGAACACTCTAACTCCTCAAAGCTTTTTGAAACTTCCATCCTCTATGAAATCCCTCAGCACAATGGAGGATTGCAGACCTTCAAACCACAGCCACACAGGTGACCTCTCTAATATACGTTTGTTCTTAAGAAAGGAATGCCTTGGTTCCCTATTTGTCAAAACATTTTATCCTCTTCTAATGTGTAGCTATTCATTGAACATCTGATTAGGGTTAAAGAAGACATGAGGTTAATGGTTTTGAAAGGTAAAGGGCTAAATCTTTCCCTGTTTCCACCTACCTCTCTCACCAGACATTGAACCTACACTCCCTCCAGATAGTATTATGCTTCCTGAAGAAGGTAAGATACATCTGAACAAAAAGATCTCTCCTGTATTTGTTGGAAGTGTGGGTAAGACACTCAAGAGAGAGACCACAGATAAAAATATAAACCTAGGAGTCATCTACCTGAAGACGATCGCTGAAACTTTGAGAGGAGAAAAGCATTCCTTTAATCATGCATCAGTAAAAGATTAATAAATATCAAGGGCTGTCTTGGTTCATGGGGCTGAAGAATACACCAGTTGGTGGTTCTCAGTTCAAGTCAGTGCAGATCCTATCGAAGAAAATAAAAATACATATGACAAGTGCCTGCCTTAGAAAGGATCATACACATTGCTAAATTTCTTCAACCAGATATACGTCAGGAATTAAAGCTAAATCTGAGTGAATGTTTCACAGACTTTTGGCTGAGAGGGGGCACTTCCTTGATGTCTGGTTTCTTTTAGTTTGTTGGGTGGATGTAGAGAAAGTTGTTAGCCTGGCTCACGCTGACACTAACATGGGGTCCAGATTTATCCTATCAGTGTTGCAGTGAGTCATTTTCATCCTGCCTGACTTACTCAGTAGATGGTTGACTCAGTAGATAGTGCCTTGTGTACACTGAATGTGTGCTAAATGAATGATGAGTCTAAAGCATTTCTGGTCTTTGCAGTCCTCTAATGATTTTTAAAAGTGTCTTTGAACAGTAAATAAGATAGTGATTTAAGTTATCTTCATAGTTTTATTCTCAAACACAATTTGAACCTCAGCAAGGCAAACAGCAGTAATAGAATGTTAGAAAGAGGTCTTTTATACCAAATATGGTCTTTTATCCTTACCACTTGAATATTTGATAGCTTGACATGATCATAAGAAAGGTTGTTAAAGTGAATAATAATAGTTCTGTTATATTGGGCTTTTTAAAGAAAATTCTAATTCCCTAAACTTTCATCTTTATGTACAATATGTCAAATCGTATTTATGCATGTGAAATATCCATCACGATGTGGAGTATGTAAATATAAATATTAACGAAGTAACACAGAAACAATTTTATTGATTAAAAGTTATCTTCCCTTCCAAGGATATCTTCATTGCCATCATTATGCCTATTTAAATGACAACCATCACTATTGAAACCACAAAATAGAATGTTAAATTTTGAAAACATGTCTATGTCCTAACCAACTGACTGTGAATGAAGTTACCAGCTTCTTATTTAGTATGCACATATTTGTGGGCTTATTTTTTCATTCTATTTTATCTTGTTTTTAACACTTCCCTATTGCCTCTTGCTATACAAACGCAGATGTGCTCCCAAATGTGTTCGACTTCAAAGTTATGTCGTAATCCTAAGAAAAAAAAAAAGATGTAAATAAAAATATACATAAAAGAAATCGTGGTAAAAAATTGAATGGCATGAAGATGTTGCTCAAGTAAATATTTGCACAAGCATACTACTGAGAGTTATGAGTACATTTCAAGCCCCAGAGTACAAAATACATTAAATATAATGGAACCAACCTAATTATCTCTCATGCCTCATAGGCAGAAGTTGAGTAAGTAAAAATAACTAGAAAACTAAACCAAGATATAAATGCTATTAAGACATTGACATTCTCACTATTGCTTATAATTTAACAATTGTATATAACTATATAATATTTACATAATCAATTATAAGTGAAAATTAATAAATATAAGTTAGAAAAACTAAATATGAGTTCAAATCCTTAATCTTATTAACAAGCATTGTGATCTGGAGCAGGTTATTTAATTTCTGTTTGATCACTTATAAAATGGTGATAATCAAGTCCACCTCACACAGAAGTAATAAAGATTAGAGATGATGTATGAAAAGCACCTGAATCCTAAGATTCTTAGTTGTAAAAGAACCAGGAACCAACTCTAACTAGTTTAAGAAGAAAAATAATTTATTAAATGATTTTAAGTAAATACACAAGCTACAGGAGGACTAGGGCAACAATCTCAAAGGCTACAGAGCTTTAAAGCAAACTGTAGAACAGCTGCAGACAGCATTTTGTAGACAGTGTTGTCATTCCCATTGAGCATAGACACAGAGGTTTGCACTGACAACATCAGTATTGCTGGGTACAGGATGCAGCCATTAGAAGCTCTGTCACTGATACCTCTGGGAAACGGGATGCATCTTCTGTCAACCAAGCCAGAACGGATTTTGTATGGCACCCATTTCTAGCAGAGTCAGCTTCAAAGACTGGGATGGGTGTGTCCTACTGGCAGAGCCTGGCTCAAGTATTTGCACTTAGCCACAATAAAGCTGGAAAAATGGGCTTCTGGTTTCCATAGTGAGAAGCCCACTTATTGGGTGGAAATTCTCCTAAATTTAAAAATGATAAAAAAAGAAGAAGCCAAAAAGAATGGAAAATATCCATTACAGTCTACTCCTTTGGCATCTCAACTTCCTCATATACTCTTCTTCCTTATATAAACTTTCCAGCAACTACATGCCTTACTGTATCCAGCTCTCAGTCCAGGATCTCTGGGGTATGTTTTTTCCTCCTTCACTTCACAATCCCATCTTGAATAACATGTAACCTATGGATTATAAAAATCACCATCAGCTTACTCTATATAAAATTATAGGGGACAAGGAGAGGATAAAAAGAGGAAAATATGTATAATTAAGTACATATATTTGTCAAATCAGTCCATTTGTCTTCAAGTCACAAAGCAATAGTTAATATTTACGATTTTTCTTTTATAATGTACATCATGCTTTTGCTTTAAACCAGCAACACAGCTGGTGGTGGTCTTCACCTGATGCGGTGATACCAAACTTTTATTCCTGAGGGATCTGATTCTGGGCCTGAATGAAGCTGCTCTATCTCCCGTTACCATTTGCCACTCGTTGTGCATGGAAGTACTTCAAGGCACTCCAGGGGATCTTCAGGTTACATGCATACTCTGTCCTTTTCTCTCTGCTTTCATCGAATAAAAGCAACCCTATTTCCCTTAGATAATCCAAACAAATGCCCCTACTAAAATACAGGATATAGTTTGCCTGATAGTACACTAGCAGGCAAAGCTAGGAGCTGTGTTGTTTTTCTCAACACAGTAAAGAAACCACATCTGGAGCAGCAGCAGCAACAAGAGTCATTATCTGACTAAGGGTACAACAATCTACTCACATTCTTTAAATCTGTATAGGTCAAAAAGGTGAATTGAATTGGAATGTGATGGAACAATTGCTGATTCACTGCAAGTTGTTGATGAGGGCACTCATCTCTGTAATCCTCCCAGAAATGTGAAATTGCTTTCGTTTATTATTATGGTATGGAAAAGCATTTCTAAGGTCTTCCACTTGGTCTTTCCTACAATGGGAGCCCTCAGTCCACAGATCAATAAACCAATAAGGGGAGTCTGCTAATTACTGAATAGTCTATCCCAACTCTGGATTCTGTAAGTGGGAAATTAACCAAGAGGTGGGTTTATGGACTCACTGGGCCCACTGTGAGATGGACCTGAACCAAAACGTCATTAATCATCTGACTTCCATAAGCCTCTACTCTGACTGGTGAACCACAGTGGTAGAGAACAGCCACTCCAAAGCCTTTCAAGGATCCTGGTTTTCCCCACATTGATGTCTTTTCGAAGTCCTTGGTGAAGGGTGTATTCTCTGAGTCAATCTGGGAGTCACACTTAAGAAGTAGTCGAGCAGTTTGTACATAATAATTCCCATCTCCCTAAGCTTTTGCATACTTTGTCTACAGTCTACCAAGGATGTTCTGGCATCTCATCTTCATTTAAGATATGAAATTGTTGGGTGTAGATTTCAGTCAAACCACCAAGCAAATTGTTAGAGTCACTCTCAGCAGCCTAAGTTAACACATTGATACCAGAATCTCTGGTTGACACATTCACATCAATAAATTCAGTGTAATCCAACAGAATATTCTTTCTACCCTGGTCTAATACACTTAGGATTCATTTCCATATGTATTCACTATGTTTCTGCCAATACAATGTGACAAAGTCTTTCAATTTTTGATGTTTGTGGTGATTCTCTCAGACATCTTTTGAAACTGCCCTCTTGGAATTTGTTTGTATTTGAGCCCCGTTACAGGTCTAGAAACTATGAGAGATAAGCAGGGCAAGTTGAGCAGGATCAACATTTCTCTTTAAGACCTCAGGAGAGTTTATTATAGACTCATCGGGTAAGGGAAAGCTAACTTCCTCAGACAAGGGAACAAGGATGTTTCTACTGGGAAAGGAGGCTCAGAAGAATTTGAAATAAGCCCAGATGTCCCCATCTTAACCTTCAGGGTTTCACCCTTTCCCCATTAATGCCCTAACTTTAAAATGCAATATCTTATGAGATGGCAAATTCAATTTGTGTTGTGATTCAGCCACCTGCAGGATCTAGACCATGTGGTACATGAGACATATATTTCTCTCAGAGCCATCACGAAAACTTTCTGGGCCTTACCCTAAACCTTGACTTGTAAATACAAAGCCCTGATTCCACGATTTTCTTTGTCTAAGTTCTCCAGCATACTTAGAAGCTACAAACTCACCTGCAAATCTTATAGTCTTTATTCCCACGATAATTCTCTATTGCAGCGACTACCTGTCACTTCTATCAATATTTGACTGCAGGTGACCACAGGTTCATTATTTAAGTATCTATTTGGCCATTGTATGTCATGCACTACCAGACTCCCATTTATCACTGACAATGGGGTCATTAATGCCTTTAAATCTACTCATATCAGAGAACCAATTCTAGATTCCCATGAAATTGTATTTGTCAGTGAAGCAGAGACAATTAGTATTACTCACAATTAGTATTACTGGAATAACAGTTTTAAAATAAGAATTATGGCTTACAGGAATCCAGGAGGTAATAGGAAAATAAAGCTCTGGAAGGAGGAATCTAGAAGAAGAGAGAAATAGTCACTAATCACTTTAGTCTGAAGTACTGGCATAAGAGGAAAAGCCAAAGATGGCGGAGTGGAGGAGTCCAAGAAGCCTCACGCACGGAGACCCAAAAGGAGTCTGGGAACCCACAGAGAAGTCTGTGAAGTCTACAACCACAGAGTGTTAGAGCTTAGGAGGATGTCTGTGATGTCCCCACAACTGTGATTTATGCAGAGTGCTATGGAAGCTGCAATGTCTGTGAAAACCAGTGCACTCACCAAACTGCAGCATCTCCTCATCTCACCACCTCCCAGGAGTAACCACTTCCACCTCCTCTCCTCATCCAAAGCTTTTCTACATTATTCTCATTGGTAAACTTTAACTCCGAACATAGAAGGAATCTGTGATAGTGGTGCCGAACTAACAACCACCAATCCAGTCCAGAAGGAAACTGTCCTGTCTCAAGAGTAGCATCAAGAGAATTTATAACCTCAAGCCAAGCCTCCCAGGGATCTTTGTCTGAACGTACACTACCTGTGATGGCTAAAAATCTAACTGGAAATTTGATTTCATGTAATCTTTGGATGATAACCTTCACAGAAATCGAGAGAAACAGACTCATCGTCTCCACACTCAAGCTCAATCTCTTCACGATCCATCAGCCTCGTGTAGTGGCCAAACAAGTGAGATAAGTGGAAATATTATGAACATCACTATCCCTCTATCTTTCAAATCTTTATGGCAGCGATGTCTGCAATTTTCCCTAGAGATGTGCTCCTGCTTTTGAGTATCTATTTCTGTAGGAAGGGTGAATGATTTCCACTTAGCCCTTAATATTCTCCTCACTCCATAGACCATGGTGCCAGTCTGAGAATTCTGCTTGTTGCTGAAAATGTAACTCAGAAGTTTCCAATCTTCCTTGGCGTACAGTATCCTTGTTGTCAGAGTAATTTTTATACAGTGTCTTTAGAACAAAAGAAATACCTAACAGTTCTGTTGTTTAAGTAGTTAAGTTCAAACAACTTAATAAATATTTAAGCCCTAAAAAATTAGTAGCCATTTGAAAAAGTAGTATACTTTACTGAAAGAAAAAAGTATTTTTATTTTATTCTTGAATAGACAAAACCATTTACTAATGAGATATGTGCATCTATAGGGCACAGTACAACTTCTCAAATCTTGGAATCAGATTAGAAAACACCACTCTCATTTCCTCTTCCACATTAATTTTTCACATAATTTTGCTTTTTATCACAGCAACTGCCAAAAATCCAGCTTTGCAAATGTATTACACTATCAAAAAAGATAGCACAAAATAATGAAATTTGAACCACCTTGAATTAGTAGCTCTCAAGTAGTTCTCAAGTAGTTAGATCTTATGATCTAACAGATGGCAAGTATCACTGTGTTTCCCTCAAAAATTTAAAATATGCTGCCATACCCCTGTGACTCAGAATGTTTAGCACACAGTTCAGGAACTATAGTTATAACCAGCACATAGAACAGGCTGGTATCAGCATGTAAACACAAATCAATCTCATTTTCTCTCACTGACTCTTTGAAATTTACTTACTTGAGAAATTTTCTCCTGTTGCTGGAGTATTGACTATGATTTAGACACTGTTCTAAGCATGTTACAAATATTAACTGATTTAACCTTCATAATTCAAGGTAATAGCTACTTTTATTATTCCTAATTTACAGATGATGAAATTGAAGCACAGAGAGATTAATTAACTGGCCCAAGGTCAACATAGCTGGTAAGCGGACAATCTGGGATTCAATCGCAGATGGTCATGTGGTTCCAAAGTCTGACACTTCTAGCCACCACATCATGCTGCCCCTTTCCTGTGAAGTCACTACTTTAACCCCTATCGAGCAGAAACAACACCACCACCACCAACGCTGGGCACCGAGAGCTACCACTGAAACCTCTGCTTCCTCCGGAAATTGCAGAGGCAGCAATAGCTACTGCCACGCAAGCAGAGTGGAGTTTGTTTGGCACCTTTTTCACTCATCACTAACTTCTGACTGATAGAGCCTACGTCAAATGGTCAAATTCTTACACTGCAATGAAGTGGAAGATGGGAAAGAGATTTCTCTTTCTACAGTGGGAAGTAGAGGCTCATTGAAATCGGAATTTATTAAATGTAAGAAGGGCACAAATGTCCAGAAAGAATGGCAACTGTCTTCTAGAGAGCACATAACACTGTGTCTTGCCCATATTCAGAGAAACGTGAAATATTATCAGTAACAATTACTGCCAGTCATTACATTAAAAAGGGAATGTGTGTTCTCACAAGGTGCCTAGATCTTATTGTAATGAATCTACATTTATTTATGCCTTCAAGTGCACAAAATGAGTCTTCTGCACATAATTTTCACTAACACATCGGAATATGTGCTGTGTTGTTTCTTTCATTAACAGTCACCGAGCCTACACTGTCATAAACTAAAAAAAAAAAAAAAAAGATAAAAATACAGCAACCCACATGCTTTTGAAAAAGAAAAAAAAGTTCTCTCTCCTCCCCACAGTCATTCCCTGTCCTCTACACTTCTCAAAATGTTGGTCTAAATATAGGTTTAAATGACGTCGCAGAGCATAATGTGTTACATTCCAAGATATTACAGACATGCATGTTCTCCTCAAATCCATTTTAATGGAAACCGGCCTAAAATTTAAGCTTATTAGACATAGGAGATAATTTTAAGTTTTAATATATCTTCGTGGTTGGTGACAAGTATTAAAGAAAAAACATACCGTGTCACAAATAACAGAAAAAGTAAAATGTTTGGGTGTGTTTATGTGTAAACATACCCACACTAACTAGAGAAAAAGACCAAAAACACAAAAATGGTAACAGGCACATTTTATTGTGAGGCTTCATGAAGCACATTACCAAATCAGAGCAAAAGTTCAACCACCTTAGCATTCCGTCTCAACAGGAGCAATAATAGTTCCCTCTATGAGATGGTCAATTTGCCAGATCCACTTGAACTTTACAGATCTTACATTAAAAAGCAGATAGAATACTATCTATAGGAAAATGTTTTCATATCCGTTCAAACACCATTAATTAATTTAAAAATCAAAGGATTATTAACTCACTAAAAAAAAAGACTCTAAAGTCACTGAGAGTATCACGTGACTCGAGAAACAACAGTTGCATGCCCTGAGAATGTCTCAATCACTGCTTATGGCAGTCCACTTCCTGTAGGACGAATGAGAGAGCAGCCTAAATAATTTCAAGAGATTATTTGAAGAGGCAAGAGGTACCTTCATTTGCTTTTCTCCCAAGGGAAGCAGGTCTATGCATAGCTACCTACCACTCACAATGACACTGCTGGTGTAGAAATGATGCCCTCAGCAGAACCAGGTTGCCCCAACAATTCTTTTCGCAACCTGCTTCTCACCTCTATCTTCCATCTCCAGCCTTCCCTCAGCCTGCCTGACTCCATCCCACATGATACCCTCAACCTATCCAGATCCTTCCTCCACAGCGCCACCCTAGATCCTGACTCACTTACTCCCTTGCCAATTCCTCCAGCAACACTCTTCCCTTGCTCCCCCTACCCCCCATCAAAACTTTTCTGTCTTGACCACCATATGATTTCACGCATATGTGGAAGATAAACTAACACACAGACAAAGAGAACAGATTAGTGGTTACCAGGGGGGACGGGGGTGGGGGGTGGGCATAAGGGGTGAAGGCGCACATATATATGGTGACTGACAAATAATAACGTACAACTGAAATTTTACAATTTTATAAACTATTATGACCTCAGTAAAATAAAATAAATAAATAAAAACTTTTCTGTCTCTAGAACTGCTCCCTTAGGAGTTTACTCTCTGCTCTTGTAGAACAATTAAGTAATCAACATATTAATGAGGGATAAATTGTTAGTGGCAAAGAATGCTCTGGTAAATTATTCCTCTAGGACAGCTGCATCCTAAAGGGGAATGCCTGAATCCCCATATGGTCTTCCCTGATCCCCTGGGTGAACTCTCTTCATCCATTATCTCTATTATATCACTTAAACGTGACATTTTTCTATCTTATACAATTTATAAGCATGTCAATCTCCACTCTTAGATTATGAGATATGAGAGGACAGCCACAACAGATTTTATATCCCCAAAGCATCCACCAATGACTCCAGTGAATTGTGTCAACTCTATGAACAAAGCCTAGTGGAGGAAGCAGGTTTTCAGAGCACTTCAAGTCACACTACATTGGACGCCTTCTATTCCAGCTTTGCATAAAACCCACACTGAAGTTAGGCAATGAGTGGAGCTGACGTTTGGACTCCTTGCCTCTCTCTTTCCTCCACAAGCAGTGTTTACATCTATGGATCCATCTAGCAGACAGGCTCTTCAAGGTTGGGGTGATGGAGGGGAAGACAGGGAGGGAGGACATGCAGCAGCTGATAAGGTCCTCTTCAAGAGAAGATTTCAGGAAAGAGAAAAGAGCGAAGATGGATGATGTTCTACAACTTTTCTAATTCCAGGAAACTATTGAAAATAACATAAAGGAAAGTGGGAAAACAAGCTTTATAAAAAGTACTAAAGCATTCCTCACCACTCTTACATTGTTTAGCAAGACCATGTCCAAGAAGCTATTGAGTCATGGTTTTCCTGGTTGTGAAAAATGATGTGATAAGAAATTACTCCCACTGAGCTAGTCAGCCACTTAACTCAGAAAAATAAAATTCACAGATTCTAACAGTATGGTATATCCTATCATGTTAATACGCAGAAGGGACTGCTGAAAAGATACGGATGCTGATAAATCTGAGAAAGTCCCATTATTAAGAGATATCTTTCTTTCCATTCAGACAAGTGTCTTTGGAGAAAATTAAAGCTACCAGATCCAATGACAAGATATAGGCAGTTAATGGGAGAAAGAATGGAGAGAATGAGGGAGAGAAGGAGGAGAAGAAAAGAGAGGAGGAGGAGGAAAGAAAGATCTTAGAGTGTCTTTAAGCATTTAAAATATTTCTAGGAGCAAAGATTCTAACGTTTTAGACACATGTCTGTCATATTACTAATTATTTTGAACTAACTTAATTCTTCTTAGCAAATGTGACAAACTTTGAAAATATAATCTGCACCTGGGTGAAGACAAACCTTCTTTGAAAATGCTGAAAAGGGGATCATCTTTCCTACTGGACTAATAAGTGCAGCAAAGAGACACACAAAAGATGCCACTCTGTCCATAGAGGTCTAGCATTCTGCAAAACTCAGAAATAGGAGACGTAAGAAAAGATGTTAGGAAATCTCTGTGCTTGAAAGGCAATGAAAACAACTGGACATTCTAAATAATCTCTCTAGAGGTGCGGGTAAAGCAAATTAACAGGGAATTTATTCATTCATCCTTTTAGTCACTCATCCATTAATCCATGTATCCTCCAATTGACTCATTCAACAAGTATTCGTTGAAAGTTCTCTACATACCAGGTCCTGGAAATACTGTGCTAAACAAAGCAAACACAGTCATGTAGCATATATTTTTCACTGGACAGTAGAGTTTTGCTTTTACTCCAAGAAAGACTATGGAGAAATAATATATTTTGGTCTCGTCATTAAATGGCAGAGTGTAGCAGACACTTGATGAACCCCTCAGGGATGTTAATTGCACTTGGTGTTGCTAAGAATGCAATAAATTGATGTTGTAAGAGAGTATACTACCATTAATTATAACTGGCCTCCCTCATAAATATTTCAGAAAAAATTCTTTAGCTGAAAAGGAAAAAAAAGGAGAACTTTAGAAAACAAAATTTCATAAACTGAAATATATATAAAGGGGATTCATCTCCTATTCAGTCTCAAGCAGATATTCACATGAATGTCAGTGGTAGCAAAGAATTACTAGATTTTGTTCACTGTCTCTAAGGATTTTTCATTTTACATGTTGAGTTTCAAAATAAGTGGAAACCTGAGAAACTTTCAAAAATTATAAATAAGCAAAAATAAGAATATGCTTTACAAGCACTCAGGCTGTCATGACACCCTTCACATACTGCTTTCCAGCCACACTGCCTCTCAAACTGACTTTAAATCTCATAGACTCTTTCCATTTCATCGAGAATTTGTTGTTAAAAAAGTCAATGTATTTAACCCTCAGATCATGTCTATCTACTAAGTGAAGCTTAAAATCTAGGGCCAGAAAGTGCTCATTGGTGCATCTCTAATCTGAAATTCTAGCAGTGACCACAAATGTGTATCCCTATGAACACCCACCCTCCTAGTTTTAGTTGGTTTGCAGTCATGTATCCAACCCTACTTTTCATAGACCTACCAAGGTGCTTTGTCATCCCTTGGATACGCTCCCCCTGTTCCCACCTCTCCATCTTTTCCTGTGCTCCTCCCTTTCCACACATCCAAGTTCACAAGTCATTCTTCCTTCCAAGAACTACTTGTCTGGGGCCCGATCAGGTTAACAATGCCACCTCTGTCATCTTTGAGTTCCTGTAGCATTTGTATTTGTACTCTACACTTGGATGCTTGGCTGAATACTAATAGCCTCCATCCACTGAGGAGGAGGAAGTGTCTCAATCAATTAATGAAATATTATAGTACAGGGACACTTGACCTACACTTAACACCTAGGCTTTAGAAGGAAAGTGAAAGTCCTCTTTCTTGCAGTAAATGCCTAACTTTTTCTCTGCTTTTCTCATTTTTAAAAATCTGACCTCAAATCACAACAGGAAACACTGAACCTAAAAGGTAAAGGGTCCTCTGTCCTTCCTTGTTTCAAGTCATTTGTCCTTGTGCCAAGTATGTTCTAATTTAATCATTATTCAAACTAAACTTGCCCTGGGAAATTATGAAATAAGCCAAGTTTTCCCACAGTGCATCTCACCTCTCCTTTTTAACCTAGACTCTAAGTCACTCTTTCTTCCCAGCGATCTCAAAGTAGAACAGACATCTGCTGTGGAGGTCAGGTAAGCTGATCTGCTCTACTGAGTGTAGTGGAGCCAAGGATCAGGGGAGATTCCCTTCTCTTTGCCAGGCCCCAAATTAATTAGTAATTTTTTGGAGAACAGTGAGTCAATGTTCAGATCTCCACTAGAGTGACATTTAGCAGAAAGAGTTTTCAATAAAATCGCTCTATTTGCTATCAAAGGTGGCATCCAGGAACAATAATAGCTACAATTATTTGAGCACTTGAATAAGATACTCATTTAATCCTTTTAACCTTTAATGCAGATCCTACTTTTAATGCCTGTCCACCCTTGCCCCACACAATCCCAACCTATTCACGACACAGCAGTCATAGTGACTTTTTGTTTTTCTGTTTGTTTTTTTGCTGAGGAAGATTTGCCCTGAGCTAACACCTGCTACCAATCTTCTTCTTTTTGTATGTGAGCCGCCACCACAGCATGGCCACTAACAGATGAGTGGTGTAAAGCCACGCCCGGGAACCGAACCTGGGCCGCTGAAGCGGAGTGTACTGAACTTAACCACTAGGCAACCGGGTCCTGCCCCCGAGTGACTTTTGAATACCCTAAGTCAGATTATGTCACTGCCCTGTTCAAAACCCCTCAGTGGTGCCCAGTCTTTCTAACAGTAAAAGCCAAAGTTTCCAGTGGCCTCCAGTTTCCTCCAGGATCTGGCCCTCTGTTCTCTCTCTGACTTCACTTCCTCCTCCTCTCTCCTTCCCTGCTGCACTCCAGCCACCCTGGCCTTCCTGCCATCCTTCAAACACAACAGCACCCTCATCCTCCTGGGTCCTGCACTCACCATTTCACACGCTCCAGTGACAGCTTCCCAGAGAGAACATCATTTTGAAAATTGCAACACCCATCCCGCTCCCACGGTATTCTTTGTTCCCTTTATTCTGCTCTATTTTTTCTGACAGTTATTATCTTCTTCAATCCTATATTATTTGTTGGTTTGTAGGCTTGTTTCTTTATTAGGTTTTGTTTATTGTTTCTTCCCTCCACTCAAGAATATAAGCTCCACAAGGACCAGGGTCTTTCTGTTTTGTTCAGTTAAACTCCTAGTGTTATAACAGTGCCTGGAACACAGTAGGCATTCAGTAAATATCCACTGAATGTTTGTATTGAATGATTGTGTGGAAGAAACAGGTACAGAGAGGTGAAGACATTTGTCCAAGGACACACAGCTGGTAAGAGGCTGAAGCTGGATTTAAACCATCTCTGCCCAGTCCAACCTCTAAATAGTAGCAGAGTGACTGTCTAAGGCTGAATTCTTCAGAAGCAGACCCTGAGGCCACTATTCACGTACAGGTGCTTTATTAGGGAAATGATCCCAGAAGGAACCTATAAAGGAGTCTGGGGCAGGCAAGGAGAGGAGGGAGTCAAGAAGGGTGAGATCTTAGGTCAAGTCCTGAGGAGGACAGCTTTTGCCTGATCCCACAGAGGATCTCTGGAATATAAGGCACACCACCAACTCAGAGTAGTTCTAATCAGACCCAAAGCAAGGGAGCTGGGCCTTAGTGGTCCCTCACTTGGCAGTCCCTGGTCACAGGCTGGGGGATGGACAAAGCGGGCATTCTCAGGCACATCCTTCTGGCTCTCTGTGCTTAAGGGCAAAGTTCCTCCAGTAGCCCCACAGCAGCTATGGATTAGAAGCTGGGTATTAGAAGGGAAAGCACACCACAAGCAGGAAGCCCAGGTGGGGGGTGGACACTAACATGTCTACTATAGTGGTCCTCCAATGTCCTTCAGAATGCCTAAAATCATGCCCTAGCTCCATGTCACCACCTAACACCCCACATCATCTAGCCCCTGTCAACCACATCAAGCCATATCTTGTGCCAGAATTCCACGGCTGACTGTCCACAGGGCCTTTGCACCTGCTGTCCTCGCCTTCTAGAAAACACCTCATCTAACTCTACATGACAGTCAGCTTTTGATATTTCACAGGCAGCGAAAATATCCTCAAAGAAACTTCCCTTAAGCACTTAACCATCACACTTTTCATTTCCTAAAACATACTTACTGCAATCTGTAATCACTTTTGTTTCATTAGTTTATCTATTTATTTATTTTTTGCTGGTTTCTGTTTCCCCACTAAAATATAAGCCTCATCAAGGTAAGGACAATGTCTCCACTTGCAATATCCCTAGTGCCTAGCACATTATAGGGGCTCAAAACATCTTTTGAATGAAAAGAAACACCGGGAGAGAAATCACTAACCATAACAGATCACAGTGGTATCCACCTACCCAATCCATTTGAGTAGATCTTAAAAAGTTAAATTTATCCAAATAACGACTGAGGCTGGAAAGATGAAAGACATATTAGTTTGGTTAGTTATCGTGACTTTTTACCTGATAATCTTAGCATCAGAGAAAACACAGGCTCCCTTCACCCCCAGAGAAGACATCACTTAAGATATACTGAAAATATAGGCTAAGAGTAAGAGCTAACAACAGAAAGGTTTCATTTGCCCATAATTTTGCTGGATTAGTTAAAATTACCCAGGAACTTCAAGCAAAGGCAGCCCAGAAGGAAGTACAGAAAAATCTATATTCTCCAGATCCATTATTTTCCCATTTCTCTCCTTTGTGAATTGCAAGATAGAGCACCAAATGGAATGGAAAGTAGCATTTTTATCTTTTCCTGTGTCAAAACTAAAATAAAAGGAACTATCTCCCCCAAAGTAAAAAGAATAGTCATTTTCTTCTCTCTTTAAAAAATAGACTGTTTTGGGGCCAGCCCTGTGGCCAGGCAGTTAACTTCGTATGCTCCAATTGGGTGGCCTGGGGTTTCGCTGGTTTGGATCCTGGGCGTGCACATAGCACTGCTCATCAGGCCATGCTGAGGCGGCGTCCCATATAGCACAATCAGAGGCATTCACAACTAGAATATACAACTATGTACTGGGGAGAAGAAGAAAAAAAAGATTGGCAACAGATGTTAGCTCAGATGCCAATATTTTAGGAAGAAAATAGACTTTTGACAAACATAAATTTTATAGCAAATACAAACAAACATAGAAAGTGAATTTTATTTTAAGAATTGTTTAAAGTCAAAACTCCCCATTTGTTGTTTTGACTATAGAAGCTTCAAAGACTTACTCATGTGCTGTCTAATTTGCTGCCAATGATAAAAGCTCCCAATGTAAGTAGTCTATGAACATTTCCAGTTTTCCAATTTTAAATATTTCTTGTGAGGAGTATCTCAGTGATTTCTTTGGAAGAACGTGTATTATCCAATAACATAACTAAGAATTCTTACCTGTACTTAAATTTTAATTCTTCTCTTTTTAATCCCAATAATGGGATACTTACGCATCCGTCTTTATATTACATATAAATAATAAACCTAGAATTGATTTAAATCCTACCATTTCTTCAAGGCCATGCTCAACCGGTATCTCTTCTGGGTAAATCACCACAGTTCTAAGTAATCCATGATACCTTTCTGAAAATTCCCACAATACTTCTCCATCTGTCTTCTGGTTACTTACCTCCTTCCGCCATCTCTGTTAATGATTCTTTCAGCGAATCAGCCTTTTGTCCTCCCCAGGGCAGCAACGTGGAGTTTGCTTAGGAGCAGTACTGCAGAACCACACAGCCTCCTGCAACGCCTACCTCCCCACCGACCAGCATCACAAGAATGTATGAATCTTTCCATCAGCTGCATAAGAAACGTGATTTTTCTTGAACTCAACTTCATCTGCATTTCAATTCCTCGTTCCACCTGAGGACAGAAGAAGCTATTTAATTGATTCCAGGTTATCTCAATCAGGTCAGGACTCTCTCTCCTTCCCCAGTCAGGAAAAGACTGCTTCCTGGTGCTGCGTCTATGCAGAGAGGTTGGGGAGGGCTGCCTGCAGTTGTCGTCAGGCCCCACTGGCACTGTCTGAGGGGCAACTCACCTCATCTGCATTTTGCTCCTGGTGCCCACTCACCCTGGCCTACGCTGAGCTGCCTGCTCCCCACCCTCTGCCACTGCTATTCCTCATCATGATGCCTCTAGAAATGGTGGCCTCAGGCTTGTTGCTTGTTCCTCCTGCCTATCTATAGTCAGAACGGCACTTTCCTGGTCATTTTTGTATCATAATAAAAAATGACAACCTTGCTCTTCTTATGCCCATATAGATATACTATCTTTCCAAGTCCATATAAACACATAAAAAGGTGAATAACCCAATGCTCCTTTATACTAAAAAAAAAAGTGCAAGAAGGACTTAAAGGAATATAACCAGAAAATAATTTTCTATAACATCTCTTTCAATACTAATGTTTAATATTTGTTTATCAAAGTCAAAAATGTACATGCTGGTTACAAGCAGCAGTCCCCAGCCCCATCCTTTTCTGCCACCAGACTCAGCCCCTAGCTGTTCATGCCGGTGCTCCTATTCTCTCTCTAAACAATATGCTTCATGAGCTCGTTGTTTTATCAATTCCCAATATTTCCCATTAACTTTGTGCTATGATAGACAAAGATTTATGTCACTCTACTATCACTTACCTCCCTTTTCTCATCATCCCAGTTTGTACGGCTTTCTTTTTCTTTATTGGCTACTGTGGCATACTTCCTGGATTCCTTGCTCCATCCACTATGGAGAGCATTTCTCACTTGCCATTTAGTATGTTAAGCTATTGCCTTTCCTAGTATTCTCTTCAGCTCTCCTCCACCCCACCTTCACCTCTTAACTTCTGTCACCCTTACTCTTAACTTTGTACTGTCGAGATTGATAACATGAGGGGCCAGCCTGCTGGCGCAGTGGTTAAGTTTGCTGGTTCGTCTTCAGCGGCCCAGGGTTCACTGGTTCAGATTCTGGGTGTGGACCTACACACCACTTATCAAGCCACGCTGTGGCAGGCATCCCACATATAAAGTAGAGGAAGATGGACACGGATGTTAGCTCAGGGCAAATCTTCCTCAAAGGAAAAAAACAAGATTGACAACATGAGCATGCTGTTCTGTAACCACCATCTGGTCTTCTGTGTTCTGTCAACACATTGTTCTAGAAGTTAAACATCAAAAAAGTTTACATTATTATGACTAGCTACATATTTTCCAATGCAGAACAATCATTAAGATAACATTTCTTTTCTTATTCTTGTTTTGATTTATCCTAGAGTGTAATTGGCTTCTTGCTTACTCTCTTTTTAAGAAAAATATCTTCATTTGTCATGTGAGATTTTCAAGGCCCTTGAGGATTTTTTTTTTTCTTTCTTTCACAGGAAAGACTGTTCACAGGTTTATTTCAGTTTTAAAAGTTTTTAAGGGGCCAGCCCTGTGATGTAGGGGTTAAGTTCGGCACGCTCCAATTTGGTGGGCAGGGTTCGCAGGTTCACATGCCAGTGCAGTCCTAGGTCACGTGTCAGCCACGTTGTGCTGGCGTCCCACATATAAAGTGGAGGAAGATTGGCACAGATATTAGCTCAAGGTTAATCTTCCTCAAGCAAAAAAAGAGGAAGATTGGCAACAGATGTTAGCTCAGGGCTAATCTTCCTCAGGAAAAAAAAGGTTTTAAGCTTTGGCAAAGAGCATTGCTTTTTTTTCTTTCAGTTTTATTGAGATATAATGGACATACAGCACTGTATGAGTTTAAGATGTACAGCATAATGACTTACTTTTTATGAGTGTCACTTTTTAGAGTGTTGCTTTTTAAATCATCACTGAACCCCAGGAGGTTAGAATTTAATACCCCCACTGTAACCTTTCCTCTTTCCTCTGCCTATCCAACTGGAAACAAACCTTGTAGACAGTCAAGGCTTGGCTGTGAGTAAGACCTGTTAACTCTGTTTCCATTAGTCATGCTCCATGATGAGCACAAGAGTATATGCTCCTGACTTTGTGGCTGAGAAGTGTCAGTTGGGCTAAAACCCCAACCAAGAATTCGAAGATGAAGAGATATACAACTGTTAGGAAAAAAGGAAAAAAACTGAGGTAATTAGACAACTACACACACATGCTTTACCACGTACAGAGTCAGTACTTAATAGTAAGGAAGGCAGTAAATATAGCTCATTGTCTTCAACTGCCAAAAATTGTTTCTATGTATTCTCTCCATGTTTTCGGCTGAACGGTAAGTGCTTAATAGTCAAAAGAGACTCTCAAACTGGATTCTGCTCGCTTGCCTGCCTCGCTCTGCTTTCACTGCAACCACGTCTGACACACCCGATCAGGCTGAGATCGAGAAATCTGATAAGCTGAAACTGAAGAAGGCAGACACACAAGAGAAAAATCTACTGCCTTCCAAAGAAATGATCGAACTGGTGAAGCAAACAGACGAACAGACGAATCCTAATGACGCATGCGGCCAATATGCCCTGCCCATTCCACAAGCATTGCCTTAGGTTACTCCTTTTAGCTGTTTAACTTTGTTAAGATGCAAAGAGGTTGGATCAGATTTAGATGACGGAGCTGCTCCTTTCACATCAAAGAATCGAGAACTACTGACCAGGAAGGCCTGTCCCTTCCTGGCGGGCCTGGCTGGCAGGGAAGGAAAAGTGCTTGCCTGTCAGTGAAGCAGCAGCTGGGTGGACCCACAGTCATTTTCAAGTAAAAACCAAGCTGGTCCAAGATGTCCTGCAGGCTGTAAAATGCAATTTAATCAGAGTGCCATTTTTTTTTGTTGTTATTCAAATGATTTTAATTATTGGAATGCACAACTTTTTAAATATGCAAATAAAAAGTTTTAAAATATTAGGAAGAAAAAAGTCAAACAACCTGGCTTTATATCCTAACATCACTACTTCCTGCTTCATCATTCCTCAGACTCAAGAATTGATGCTGACACAAAAACAAGTCGCTATTGGAAACCTAAGATACAAGTTTTGCTGTAGTTCCAGAGTGTGGAAAGGTGGTGACTTATAGAGCATAAAATCATCCTAAATGGATCCATCTCCTTCATCGACTCTCTTTTTGAGCTTAGGTTGAATTAATCTCCCAAAGCCTCCGTTGCCTTGTCAATAAGACACAAAGAATCATAGTATTTGTGTTAAAGGGGTGCTACAGGAATTAAATGAAATAGGGCACTGAACACACATCTGGCACTTGGTAAGCACTCATTTAAAAACAACTATCATTATTCTCACTATTCTTTACATTTTTATACGGCCCAGCCACTTTGCTCCCATTGCCTTTTCAATCCCAGTTTGTTTAAAGTGAGCTATGCCTTAATTATGTTATCCAAACTCATGAAGCCTTATTCATAAAATACAAGCCAATGCTGCAAGCTTAGACACACAATAAGAAAAGTAAAGATACATTGGATTTGGTTTCATTTACAGAAATTGACTGTTGAGCAAATTAATTTCATTCATGTATACAGAGCTAACTGCTCCCTGGAAATATTCTCCATACCAAGATATGTGTCTCAGCGAAGTGCTACATTTCCCCTAAAACACCTGAATACTTCGTTTAGAGTGAATAATAATGATACAATCGCATTTGCAATTTACTGTCTACTGTTTGTTTCCCAGGTACTATACCATATGTTTTACAGTATGAGTTCACGTTATCATCACAAAAACCCAGTAGGCACATCACAACGTAGGCATATTAAACACACACACACACGCATACAGAACCAGATATTAAGTTATATGCCCAAGGTCAAACAGCTAGTATATGATAAAAACCAGACTATAAACCAGGTCCATCTTACTGCAACGTCTATGTTTCATTCCACTATCTACATTCTTATAATCTCCAATTGATTGTACTCAAACTCATGCTTGGGATACATTTAAAAGCGAGGATCCTAATCGATGGATTGGACCAGGGGACATGATGATGAAAGAGGGGAGAACTAACTTTGATGCTCAGGTTTCTGGCTAGAGCAATTAGATTGACCATAAGTACCCAAGGGTGCTACATTATAAATTTCAAAGAGGAAGACTAGAGGGAAAAAAACCTAAAAAGGTGGGTTGAGACCATATTAGTGAATATCTTAAGTAATGAGCTAAGGAGACTGTATTTACTTTAGTGAAAAGTACGAAATTACTGACGAGTTTTGAAGAGCAGAATAATATAACCAGAGTTGTGCTATAAACATGTTGCACTGGGAAAATTAGAGAGGGGTGTGTCAGGAGTCAGGGGAAATTGTTAGCAAATTATTCAAATCATACAGAAAGAGATAAGGAAGACTTGGTCCAGGGTTAGTAGTATTTTAATGATAAGAAATGTAAACTCAATAGGTCTTTTGGTTGGACATATCTATACATTTATATATCTATATCTATATATAACTTGAGGCTGTTTATAATAAACAACATAAACAATACAAAATAAGTTTAACCATTAAACCATAAGAATAAGAACCAAATTTTAAAGGGAAATGTTGAGTAATTAGACTAGACTAGACTAGACTAGGAAGTTGGTACAATTGAGTCCAAAAGTTAGCTTTGAGTTCTCTGACAGCCAAGATAAATAAAATACAAACAAGGGGAAAGAGATGAAAATGTTGGATTATATAGCTCCCATCTGATATAAGGAGACATATTAGTTTTCCAGGGGAGATACACTGAATTATAAAAGAAATAAATCTCACAGTCTTTTATATAAGAAACATTAAAGGGCACAGTAAACTATGCCATAACAGCTATTGGAGATACATATATATCTCCAATATATCTCCAATTATATACATATATATATATATATACTCCTCATAAACAATTTTTTATATCAAATATTCATATATGTCTTATATCCAAACACCCAATTAAAATTGAAGACATATGGTGCACCTGTGATAGCATTTTTGCAGAAAGTAGTAGTGAAGCCCAAATAATGAGTTTTACAGTGACTTGATTTGATTCAGAAATAGAACTTAGAAAATAAGAATAGATGCTTGGTGGTTCCCTTAGACATCCCCCACGCAAACTCTCAGCACACTAGTGATATCAACTCTACAGCAGTACAGACAACACAGTCGGTCAGAGTTAGTGGCATGGACTCTGGAACCAGACAGCCTGAGTTCAAAACCCATTTACTATAGACTTCAATGGAAGCAGCGTCAGTAGAGTGCTTGTTGATGACAATCGGGAAGGAAAGGTTCCAGCGTGGACTACACTTTCAGCTGGCAAAGAGTTCAGAGTCATTTTTCTGATACATTAACTATTAAACTACTGCCTGGAGGAAAAAATGAATAAGGAATGACTCCACAACTGGGTTTTTCAGTTTGACTTTGAAAAATACACTTCTCTGTTTTAGGGTAGCTGATGAATCGAAATCTTAACGTTCTCATTATTAATCTAGTTCAAATGATTTCTTTCCTGATTTTTAACTGGTGTTTCTATGATGTGTTACAAATTTGCCATTTTTCTAAGACAATCGGGCTGGCTGTACCTAATTTTAATTGAATTTTTGACCTTTAAGGATCCCGTTCAGCTGCCCTGATATCTGATTAGGAGTATTTTCAGTAGACTTATTACTCTGGCTTATTATTTTAAGATTGCAGAGTCATGTTGAAAAGGAGATTATCTTCTGTCTTTTGGCAAGTATGTACGATGTGAATTTCTTAATTGCACCCAGAAGCAATGGAAAGAAAACACATTTATTAAATATTTTTTAAAACTGTTATCCTTGACTGTATGTGAATGGCTCAAAAAACCACAAAACTCCTAATTTTTTTATTCAAGAAACACCAATGACTAGGAGTTTATAAGGTGAAAAACATCTACGAGCTTTGCTCTTCTTTCAGAGTAAGTAATCTTTGCTTGCTGATAGAATTTGTTGACGTTTAGACTGAACAAAGAGTTGATGTCAGTTGACTTCACCTGGTTTTACCCCTCCCAATCCCCGTCCCCTGCAACATTTGCCACCTTCGCTCTGGCTTCTCCAATGGACAGCCAGTGCATATCCTTACCTCTCTGCCTTTGCTTAACCTGTTCTCTCTCCCTGGAATTCCTTCTATCCCATCCCCTCCCATCTAGGGAAATTTCATTCCATGCTCCCATAATACAAGGTTTGCTCCTCTGTTACAGCATCTCTTATACGTCCTGCCTCCCTGACTTTCTTGAGTACTGCTGGGGCAAAAACTGACCCATCCCATCTCTGTATTCACAGCACTGTATTTGCTTGGCAAATAGCAAACATTAAATAAATGTTTATTGAATTAATTTTCCTATGGTATGTGCAGAAGGTTGGAGGGTTGGAATATTGTGCCCTTTTTCCAGTAGTGTGCCCACTTCTGACTTCACCATACAAGGAACTAAAATGAGTTTCCCATAAGAAGTGGCTTTCTGGACAAAGGGATGGCAACACGAGACTAAACTCCTGAAGAGGCAGCATCATGAAACATAGAAGGCAGTAATTAGATTCAGATGCATGGGATTCAAATTCCATGAAGCAACCATATATTACCTGGTTTTGAGTATAACCGCTTAACATCCCCTCTAGCCTACCTCAGACGGCGCAGAAGCTTGTAACTCTGCCTTTGCCTCTGTCGTGGTGTCTCTTCCCATACAGCGGCAGATGCTTAATAACTCAGGGCCTGGTAAAAATAGCTCTAGGTATTTTCGCTGTAAGAATCTTTGTCACAAGCAGTTTCACCACACAACTAATTGGCTGTAGGGGCAATTTTACCGTAAAAGATAATATAACTGGTCGGCAGTTTGGGGTTTCATTCATTATGGTTTCATGTGGTTACGAATGGTTTTCATTCTGCTCATCTGGTTTCATTTGGTTACAAATATGCATCCTAATATTTGGATGAAACTGATACCTCTCTTAATGAAGAAAGAAATTTTAGAAGAAAAAAGTGCAAGGCAGAAAGTGGAGAAAAATTAACAAGCAAAAAAAAACGTACAATACTATGGACAAAAGACTTTGAAGACAAAGTGCTTAGGTAACAATCCACAAAATCAAATCAGTTCTTTGCACAGTAATGCCATGAATCTACACACATTTAAATATTCAAATATTTGTATTTAAATAATTTGTATTTTCATTTTTCATTGTTGTCTTTTTAATTTTGTTATTCATTTTTCATGTGTCATTATGAAAACCACTTGTAACTAAATGAAACCATCATGAAACCCAAACTGTCAACCAGTTATTTTATCTTTCACAGCAAAATTGTCTTACTGCAAATGAGCTGTGGAATCAAACGGCTGCATGTTAAAATACCGGACACGGGTAACATAGTGTAGACTAGAAGGATTTTAAGAGTGATTGACATGAGGGTACTCAACTAAAAAATTCATAGAGCAAGTTAGAATTCCCATAAGGCAACAAATAAAAAGAAGTGATCATAGCAGCAAGGTTTCCCATGTAAAAGGTAAGCCATGTGTCAGAGAGGAGAGAAGGAAGGGACTTCGCCTTACAGACATGTTCTACCAATATAATATTTGCAGCAGCAGCTATGTTCCAGAGCATTTTCTAAAGTTCTGGAATCTGGAGCAACAAAACAGTGAAGAATTGATGCATCCACTTGATATAGATGATAGCCAACAATGCCACATTTACTAGTCAGGTAATGTGAACATGATACTATTCTAGGCATTTTCCAAGACCTACAAAATAAAGTAAAAATTGTTAATTCCGGGAAAAAATTGAAATCCACAATCAGAAACCACACAAATTCAAAGTCACAATCTAGTTAATGCAATAAACTTCAAGAACTGTAGCCAATGGAAGAAACAGAAAATTCTGGAGCAAAGCAGAGAGGCCCATCACAGCCCGGCTCCACAGAGCCCATGTCCTCCATCACCTTCCAAAGTTTTATCTGTAAATTGACAAAATTCTGAGCATTCTCAATGATGCTACACATGGAGAGAGAAAACTGAGTGGGCAGATCATTATTTTCTTCCAAAACGCAAGGGATAAAGGTGGCTGAGAGAAACTGGTGACACCAGGGAAGAGAAGAACAGAGATGACTCTTTAAGAGCAGAGGAGGGAGGCTCCAGGCCACACAGAGATCAAAGACCAAGGGGTTCCCTTGCAAGAAAGGAACAGACCCTCCAACGAGGGAACTGACATGGAGTTGACATGGAACAAGACCTTGCACAAAATCTCAAGGGAAAGAGCAGAGTCTGGGTATTCAGACTGCATCAGACCTCATCCAAGTGCCTTCTCCCTCTGTCATTCCTTCGGGCTAAGAAACGCAAACAGAACACAAAATTCCAGCCCTCAGAGGGGAAAAAAATTTCTAATATTATAGGAACAGTCAAGGAGTCATTCTCACTCTCTCTGCCCAGAGTCACCCAAGCAACATCAAGATGGAGAGACTGGCCTGGAAACTATGCAAACATATTATACACTGTGTTAGGATTCTCCAGGGAAACAGAACCAATAAGATGTGTGTGTTGTATGCGCACGTGTGTGAAGAAGGAGAGAAGAGAGATTGATTTTAAGGAATTAATTAAGGGTTTTAAAGAATTAGCTCACATGATTGTGGGGACTGGCAAATACGAAATCGATAGGGTAGCCTGGAAGTCTAGAAATTTGGAAAAAATTGATGTCTTGAGTCCAAAGGCAGGCTAGAAGCAGAATTCCGCAGTCTTTCTTCCTTAAAACCTTTAACTGATTGGATGAAGCCCACTTATATAACAGAGAGTAATGGCTTTACTCTAAGTCTACTGATTCAAATATGAATCACATCCAAAAAAAAAATCTTCACGGCAACTTCCAGACTGGTGTTTGACCCATCAACTAGGCAACATAGCCTGGCCCCAGGTTGACACACAAAATTAACCATTAACACACACAGATACATATACACAAAAGGAGCCACCTAGAAGCAGAACAGTTGACGTTCACTGCATATGCTAGGCACTGTTCTTTACACTTCACATGCGTTTGCTCATTTAATCCCCACAGCAACCTTATGAGGTAAGTAACAGTTATTATTTGACAGATTAGAAAATGGAGGCAGACGGTGCTTAAGTAATTTGTTCAAGGCCACACGGCTAGCAAGTGGCTAAGCCAGTATTAAAATTGGTAGCACTTGCTCAAAACTCATGCATTTTACCACTGAACTAAAATAAAACATAACTCAGGAAACAGAAGGAAATTCCCTTAATTACTTCATACTAAGAACATCTTAATAAGAACATGAATTCAATAAAATAAGCGCATATCAATAAAACAATAAAGCAATTAAATGAGATGAAAAAGGAAATGACTTGTATATGAGAACAAATTGGGGACTCTGCAACATGATTATGGAAATAAGTAAATTAGAAACAGCAAGATGAATTACTGACACAAAAGTGAAATACTGACACAAAGAAGGGAAGGAAGGAGTTAAAATAATCTAAGTGAATGAAGATGAAAAGGGCAAAGAATTAAAGAAAGCTGGAAAAGTATTATAGAATGATACCATATATATTACAATTTTTTTTTTTTGAGGAAGATTAGCCCTGAGCTAACATCTGCTGCCAATCATCCTCTTTTTGCTGAGGAAGACTGGCCCTGAGTGAACATCCATGCCCATCTTCCTCTACTTTATGTGTGGGACGCCTACCACAGCATGGCTTGCCAAGTGGTGCCATGTCAGCACCCAGGATCTGAACCGGCCAACCCCGGGCTGCCAAAGTGGAACGTGTGCACTTAACCGCTGCACCACTGGGCCAGCCCCTACAATATTTTATATATATTAAAATATGTTATGATCCAGAGAAAAAGACCATAATATTCTCAAAGTGGAATTTCCATTTCAAAGATACATTCAAAGACAAAAACAATAGAATTTCCCTAAAATGAAGAAAGAGAATAATTTCCAAAGCAAAAACACTGCATGACGCTTCAAGATAATTAGATGTAGGATGATCAATAACAAGACACATCCTGATGGAACTACTGAATATCAAGGATAAACAAAGAATTCCTCAGATATTGGAGCAAAACAGCAAATCTCATTCAAGCAGGGGGAAAAACAATCCCACCTCAGAATTCTCCACAGCACACAATTCCACCAAAGGAGCAATGTCCATAAAGCACTGAGAAAAATGAAATTTAATTTTAAAATATTGTAACTGATCAAGATGTCATTTGAGCATAGAAGCCACTGAGAGACATTTGCTAGCATGAAAGAACTCAGGGAATGAAATATGTATGATTTCTTCGGGAGGAAGAAAAATTTGCTTGACAATGACATCCAGCCAAATAAGAGATGATTAAAAAAACTCGAGAATGGCAAAGCTAGATTAAAAGGACTAGTGGTGAACAATGAATCTGTTTAAACATAGAATGAATAGTAGACAACTATTGAAAGTATGGTAGCAAAATTCAATGTGAATTTATAAACCTGCATAACGTTAAAATAATCATACAACTGCAAAAATTGGGAGGGGGGAAGGGGAGATGGGAGGAAGTTTAAAAGTTCTCATCTTTCGAAACAGGGAATAAATAGATATTGTCTAAATATCTATTTTTTTTATATGTTACATGCTAGCCTCTTAATGTTTATTCCTAAATCTTGTTTTAGGAATGCATTAATGGGCTCTTTTATGGAAAAAATATCTTGTGGTGAAGAAACATTTTTCGCTTTTGTTTTTCTTCTACTAAAGTCAAATAAAATATAAATAACTATCTTTCCTTAAAAATACTTCCAAGGGTCTCATCCTATTTTTATAACTTTTATTTGTCTATTGCTCTATTCTTCTAACTGAATAATATGCATAGAAAGATATTCACAATGATGTTCTCTTAAAGTTAAGGGAGGCAATTTCTGAGTTTGGAGTAATCTTTTAAACAACACATAACTGTACTTTTCTTCATTGCTTTATTTTTTATAAGTATGTCTTATTTTACAAAAACAATGACATTTTTCCCTTTAAAAATTGTAAGCAGTCTATCAAGATGTTAACATTGGTTCATTCCGGGTTGTGAGAAAATGAAGATAGCAATTTTGTCTTCGTAGTTTTCTTCAGGTTTTTAATTTACAAACAAAGCTGATTTATTAATTACTTACTTTTTCACCATTCTACTTTCATGTATATGTATTTTATTAATATGTATATTTTAACAAATTTGATGTTCTAGGAAATGAAACAAATGAGTATAAATATCCCAAATAAAACAAACTATATAAACATCCCAAAGCCTGCAATGTTCAAGGAGAAAGTGTGTCAGGAAGTGCGTGATCTTACTAGGAGCACTGTTAGCAATTAAAGAATGACTGGAAAAAGTAAGAGAGGTATTTTTTGATCAGTTTCTTTATCTCATTACTGAAATTCTATGAAACAGCCTTTATTTTATGTACCATGGCACATTTACAACAAATGGTATCTGAGCAGAGTTATATACACTGGTTCCATTGGGCTAAAGGAAGAAACTGTGAAATAACTGTCTGCATTGTTACCTCATAAACCACATCAGCAACTGAAAGACCGAAAAAAAATCTAAAATGCTCCATTTAAGTACAAAATTTTATAAAGCAGAGAAGGATATGAATATGCTTATATTAAAATAACAACAATAACAATAGAAGGATAAACTAGAAACCTAAAAAGAAATGGTTACTAGAGGGAAGAGGGTAAGAGACAGCGACTGAAACTACACTTCTTCGAATGCATTATGTTTTGAATATTTGAGTTTGAAACTATGTATTTTACATAATTCTAAAGTTAAATTAAATTTAAAAAGCAATTCCTAAAACTCAAGAGGAAAATGAGCAAACGAACCCATGTGTATAAAAGTTGGTAGCATAACCACACAGAGAAGAACTTTTAAAGCAACTTTAAAACACAGTAAGTTGACTGAACATACCTAGTGTGATATATCCTAAAGATTGCAAATAAAAACTGTTAAACTGTTTCCAATAATCATATTGTTGATGTTGTGTTGGCATTACTGGGATAAAGCAAATGAGTCATCATGTTGATGTCACTGAGAACTGGGATTTTTTGTTAAGGAAGAAAAGATGCAAGACATCAAGGATGGAAGACAGAAGAGGTCAAGGAAAGTTCCTATAGTATGCTGGTTTGAATAAAAAGTGTCAGTACACATTCACAATTTTACAAGCACACACACACACACACACATTTTCAGCTCTATTCATTGAAAGGGTCTTGAAACAATGAAGACCTCAGTAGCAATGTGCACCCATAATGCCCAGATTATGATCTCTAATTATCATTTCTAATTCAAAGGAAACAAGAGCTCCCTAAATGCAGTTTGCAGGTCTGGGGCAGGAAATACGCAACTTAAACCTGGAATATCTTGTCATACCAAAAACCAAGAACGCCATTAAAGCCTATTTAAGGGGTATCAAATGTCTCAGGAGCCAATTGGAAAAGTCACCTGCTGGCCAAGAAATGAGAAAATTTGAGCACCAATTTGAAGAAGGCCTGCTTCTATCCTTCTTTGAAGGGTTAAAATACTTCAAATGTGTTTAAATCCATGAAGCCATAATAATCCTAAATATGGGAGTAAAGGCCATATACCAGCTCGTTATTTTTAAAATTAGTAAAGCAATGTAATCAAGCACTTATCCCATCTTTCCTGTTAACTATGTCTTGGAGGAACTAAACAGCTGTTGACGAAAAGGTTTCTCTTTATATGGAAGAAATAGTCCAGATTATAAACAAAGAATGAATGATAAAATCAGCATGACACTATTTTGAAAGTACTAACGAGTTACTGGATCTAGAAAATGATCATCAGTGGCTGCCAACATCTCAATAAGAGAAACAAACAGATATCATGTGCTTCCTAACAACACAGGTAAAGTATCCTTGTCAGGAAAACCAAACTCACTCTGGATTAAGCTTCCCCATACAACTACCAATTAACAGAAAACGGGCAGGACAGAGGAACATGTTAAAAGAAACCCTTAGGAAATGATTGGAATCTAGTACACTTTACTGACCAGTTTTATTCACAAACTGCAAGCGAAATCGAGAAAAAACTAGATTAGGGGAGATTTAAGAGATGGACGAAACTTTTTGCATTGCATAGACTTCATTACAATTCTGATTCCAACTAGCAAACTGTATGAGGGAGGGGTTTCTGAAACAATGAGGAATATTTGAATATTGACTGGATATTTAATGTGGTAAAAAATTACCTTATGTTGCTTTTAGGTGGAATAATGACGTAGTTTTGTTTTTACTTTAAATAATCCTTACCATTTATAGAGACATAATGAAATATTTACAGTTGAAACGATGTCTGGGATTTGCTTTGAAGTAATCTGAGTGGAGGGGAAATAAGGGTTTGTAGGTGAAACTTGCAAATTTTTTCAAGGGATGATTTTCTGCTTTTGTACATATTTATAATTTTTCATATAAAAAGTTATAAAAACAGAATAGAATGCCTCACGTTGGGAGGCTAGGCCTCAAGGAATGAGATAGATACATGGGAACTTCAAAATTCAGGGTTATTTAAGAAAGAACGACAAATACTAGAGGAAAAAATTACTAGTTTAAATGAATTGCAAAAAATTATTTCTTTTATGCACTATGCTAAAAACATCAGAATTAATTGAAAAATATAATACTTACTAAAGTAAAGAGAGGAAAACTCCACCCGAGATACAACGTCATTTGATTCACTTAGAGATGAAAGAAATGTATCTGCAAGACAAACACGGGCTCATGGAAATCTGTGATTTCTATACAGCGGTTGTCTAATAGTTTCGCATTGTTACTGACCACCCAATTAGCATCTTCACTACACTTATTTTCATTCACAGGAGAAATCTATGAATGATCTGTACAGTCCTTTAACGACACCCGGTAAGGATCCTGTACACCCCCTAGCCGCTTTCTCAATCTGCAGCGAGAAAGGGTAGGAGAGAAGCGAAAACGTCCTCCGCCAAGCCCTGCTCCCGGATGTGGTAAAGAAGAGGGCTTAGCAAGCTTGGAACAGAAGATATCCTAGAAAGACACTGATATAAAAGTTCTACGTGCAATGTCACGTTTAAATTCTCTTTTCTCCAAAACGTACAATAAATCTGCTGCCATCGTCTGAAATACTATGGGACTGAAAATCCTTTCGTAAAGCTGAAGAAACGCCAGCATTCTAGCTGATTTGGGAGAAGGATGTTCTGCTCATTGAAAGACGCCATATCTCAGAAACACTTAAGACACTCTGCAATTGGAAATAGAAGGAAAAACATGCCTGCCTCCCCACTTGAAGTACTCCTTTCTTAGCGTGATTTCCGACGACAGTATCTTAATACCTGAAGTTATTTGGCCATCCTTAAAAGTGCAACTTATCCTGACGTCTCAAGGGGCAGAAAAGTTGCCTAAGTCCGAGGAATGAGTCACTTCGCTCCATTTTGATGAGTAATCTCAGGTGTCATGGAACCCCGTTCGGAAGAAGGAGAGGGGAGGGGGCGTCAGATCTGCAGACGGAAGAAGACTGGCCGCTCGGGATTGGATGGCGAGATCTTGAATTTCCTAAATTTGCGTCATTTCGAAGCCAATTGGGTCCAGATGTTGTGGGCACCGACGGGTTACCGTCTCGGAAACTCTCAATCAGACGCAAGCGAAAGGAGGCGGCTAATTAAATATTGAGCAGAAAGTCGCGTGGGGAGCGTGTCACGTGGGTTTCGAGGCTCGTCGAGCTTCGGATAAATACCGAGCGGAGCTGTGCAGGCAAAAGAGCGCGCTGCGACCTCCGCTCCACCGCAGCGGCGACCAAGAGTGCGGAGCGCCCCGCGTGCGCTCAGACCGGCCGGAGGAACCCCGCGGGCCTGTCCGCCGCAGTGAGTGCCTACGCCGGGCCAGGTGGGCTTTCCGCGCCGCGCATCGCTCCCAGGTGGCTGCTGGCGGCGTTGGATGAGCCGCTCGGGCGAGAGACAGTGGGGGGACAGCGGGGAGACGGGTATCACAAATGCCAGTGTCCCTCTTTGTCTTCTACCTGCAGAGGCTCCTGGTTTAAACGTGTGGATCGGTGGGTTGGGAGCTGGGGGAGTTGGGATGCAAGGAGAAGGGGATTTGAGAAGCTTTGGGGCATGATTCTCTTTCCTAAGGGGCACAGGCAGGACTTCAGCCCTCAGGCTTTTTATCTTGGTTCAGGGGACCCTGAGTTCTTTTGTGGGACTGAAAATTCTGCTCCCTCAATTCTTGGATAGCCACCCCTAATATATATATTTTTCTCTCCTCCGGCTGTTCTCCCTACTCTTCCCAGAAATCCAACATGAAAATCCTCGTGGCCTTGGCAGTCATTTTTCTCGTCTCTACTCAACTGTTGGCAGAAGAAATCGGAGCCAACGATGATCTGAATTATTGGTCCGACTGGTCCGACAGCGACCAGATCAAGGTGAGACCCGGGCCCCTGACGGCCCGCTCCCTTCTTCCTGGGCTCAGGAGCTGTCGCTTTCCCCCCGCGATAGCTCCTAGTTAGCCTGGAGGGCACCGCGACCGCGACCAGAGGCGGTGGAGGCGCGCGGGGGAGTGAGGCCGGCGTGTAAAGGAATGCCATCCGCTGGGTTCCGCGCGAGATTTTGTGCCCACTATCCAAGTTTCCTCCCGAGGGCTGCACCGTCGGGTCTCGGGAACTCCCTGGAGGAATGATGCACTCCCTGACGAGCCCGGGATTCTCATAAGGCTGGAAACCTCACAAGGTTTCGTCCCCGGGTAACGGGATTTCGGGAACTCCAGTCCAGCTGCAAGGACCCGGCGATTGGAAACGCTGGGCAGGGGCAGAGGCGGGCGCGCTGGACGCAGGCAGCAGTCGGGGCAAGGGATGAGCTGCTAGAGGCTTAGAGGGGCTTAGGTGGGCGGGAAGTAACTTCCCGCTTCCACATTGTACGGACCTGACCTTTACATGGCTCACAGGCTATTGGTGCAAGGGAGCGCGCCTAGCGGGAACAGTAAAAGTCGCCCCGTGCAGGTCGCTTTAAAGCGTTGTCACTCATCTCCACCCGACACACACCTGTGTGCATTTAGGGCAGTGAGGCGTTTCCAAAGCCAGAGCCAGAGTCAAGACAAAGTCAGGTAGCTTCATGGCAGAGGGTCTCCTCGCTGGGAGGAAAGAGTGGAAAGCGCGCAGGGCTCTGAGGCGCTGCTCCTCCTGCTGACTCGCAAGGGCAGGGCTTGAGGGAGGCGGCGGAGCTGGACAGGAGTTGGCGCTAGGAGGGGTGGAGAAAGGGAGCGCGCTGGCCTGGACCCTACTCAGTCTCGCCGTGGGAAAGCCTGGCCTCCTCTTGCCTCCCTGCGGAGCCAGCTTCCCGGCCCTGGCCTGGGGGCCTCACTGCCTGCAGCCGAGGTTCGCCTAGGGTTGGAGCGCACCATCGGAATGACTCTGGGTTCTGGGAACCTCGCACTGGTTGCCTACAAGCCGATTTGTCCGTACGTCTGTCCTCCAGGAGGAGCTGCCCGAGCCCTTTGAGCATCTTCTGCAGAGAATCGCCCGGAGACCCAAGCCTCAGCAGTTCTTCGGATTAATGGGCAAACGGGATGCTGGTGAGATGGGCAGCTATCCCTCTCTGTGTGTCTCCGGGCACCCTGGCCTGTCTGCTCGCTCGTTCTCAGAGCACCCAGTCTCTCTTGCCCTCTGAGTAGAGATTTCCACCCCTAAAATGGGTGTTACTCCCCGGGCGCGACTCTGGGCCGCAGCTCACTAACACACGCACATGTCCGCGGAGGGAGGGAGAGAGCCGTTTCACGTACTGCACAGTGTTAGAGACCCAAACCACCAAGAACAGGAACCGACCTTAGCTAAATGCTCCCTTGACTAAAGATCCAAACTAACGGAGGAGGAGAAAGCACGGGGCCTCCAGAGGGTGGTTCTGGGAATGGTCGAAGTGCATGCGGAAGCTAATTATAGACCGCTGGGGTTAGAACAGACTTAGCTGCCCGGTGTTGTGGCAGAAATACTCGTTACCTTGAATTTATCACACCATCAGTGGAACGTGTAAATAGTTAATGTCAATTCGTCTCTTGTCAGATTCCTCAATTGAAAAACAAGTGGCCCTGTTAAAGGCTCTTTATGGTAAACATTTCTATGAATCTTTATTTTACTATTGTGAATGCACATTGTAGGAAAGTGAAGAAAGTCTTTTATGGGCTGAAATATGGATTCTTGATAATGCTTGTTTAATAAAGAGACAGATTTGCATCTGTCTCTCTCCCGAGCATCAAATGGGTGGCCCTCCTTGAAGATGTGTTTCTTGTAAGAAAACAGAGAGGTGGTGTGGCCCAACAGTACTTCACAGCCCTCAGGAGCAGTCTCCTGGGCCTGCATTTGAATCTGTGACCCATAGAAAGCACTTCAAAAGTATTCCTTTTGTTTGTTAAAATATTTTGTTTATATTATTAATAATTTGGTTAGCATTTGTGGCTCTGCTGTATTCCTCGGGATAGTACATGAATGGGACTATCACGTATTTTAAAAATCAATTTATTTTATAGTTCTCTTTTAAAGATATACTGTAATTTCTTTAAAACAAATTTATTCTTTGCTCATTTTATCTTTCTTTCTTCCAGGACATGGCCAGATCTCTCATAAAAGTAAGTTCAAAATTATTTTGACATTTATCAAATGCAAATGTAAATTAGATTGAATCCCACGTTATATAATATCTGATCTTATTTTCTATTATAACTTAGGACCTCATATTTTTAGTTAAGACAATATAAGAATGAAGGAGGCTCCTATTACATCCAGATCGCGATCGTTTAAAGCTCTGTCGTTGAGACGTGGCATACTTATGAAAAGAATACGTGATGTTAAAAATCCTTTAACTCCCAGCTAAACTGTTGCGAATTCCTGACACACAGAAACTGTGAGATATTAAGTATTTGTTGCTGTTTTAAGCTGCTAAAAAAAGAAAGAAATCCTTTAGCTCCTATAAATTGTTAGTTTTAGAGAAGAATTTCAGTTCTAGAGGTAGAAATCCACCACACATTTCTCTCCCCACCCCCTCCACCACTACTTCCACTGCAAAACAAAAACAAAAAGGCATTTACAGGTATCTTCTAAGTCATTTTAGTATGATGGATCTTGCAATGACAGCACTTATTAGGGTAATCCAGCAGCCAATTAAGAGGCTTGAGCATATGTTTGAATAGAGAATCTTTATTAAAGGTAAATATAGATAGAAATGTAGTTTTTTGATTCTATAATTGAATGGGAAACCTCAATCTATCAAAACACAGTGAAACATTTCTTAGGGCAGTGAAGATGGCAGAATTGTGGCACTTGATGGTCGTTAGATCCCAGTTAATGGAACCAGAGTTGACAGGAAGTCCCTGGGGTCCATCTTAATTATACTGTCCACTTACTTACTCTGATTTGGATTTTGGTTCACTGGGTGGCAGAGTATGCCGCATTAAGATGGCAGCCTTATTTTCAACTAATAACAGTGTAAACCAAGAGACATTCTCCCAATACAGTTAAAGTAATAACCTTGCCAAAGGCTTCATCTTTGAAAATAAATGTCATTTATACTTAGTTTCAACAGATTTGACTTATAAGGGAATTCTGTGCAGAAAATTCTATGCAATAAAAATAAATGCATTCTATTAATGTCAAAACTAACACACTTTTCCAAAAGGAGTATTTTTTTTAAATCCAATAAAATAGAAATAATGACCTTTTAGAAGTCTCCAATTATCAGGTATAGGAATCTGACTTAACTAAGGTTGAGTTCCTGAGAAATACAACATACTTAGTAACATGAGGAAATAAGCTTGGATATTTCTCTGTCACACAAATGCGACACTGACTCCCTAAAAGTCAAAGGTAGCTTCAATAGCAACAATATATAAAACTTTATAAACAGATAAAATATAATATGAATAAAGGTACTTGCTAATATCTAGATATAGAATTGAGGAAGTGCTTTCATTGTATTGTTTCCGTGTTAATTATAAGACTTTTTAGGAATCTGCATTTCTTCAGGCTCAGCAAAACTTGAAGTAGATATATATTTATTAAATGGGAATATATTCGGAAGCTTGCTTTTTTTTGGTACTAGTTATAACAGTTTATTTCCTCAAGATATACATATTAAAATACCCCTAAATGTATTTTTCCAGGGCATAAAACAGATTCCTTTGTTGGACTAATGGGCAAAAGAGCTTTAAATTCTGGTATGTATAAAATAATGACTGAAAATAGACAGTATCTTAAATCTACTTGTATTATTTTCTTTCTAAGGCATAGTTTTCAAAGTATTAAAAAGGAATGATAAATTTAAAATGAGTATTTATGGTGAAAAAAATCTAATTGCAATAAATAAATCCAAGAATGGATTTACAGTTGATTAAGCTAATGTAACCACAATATCAATCTGTCTTTCTCAAACCACCAGCCTTACCAGTGTCTGCCCCATTTAATCATTACCTGAGCTGAATCTTCGGGCTAATCTAATATTTTTTCCCTTAAATCTGCTAAATAAGCCACATGTTAAATGAACTGAACTAAGGGGAGGAGGCTATATGGGAAATAAGATCAAATTTTAACTTGTTACCAAGGTAATTTGAAAGTCTTACAAGACCTTACATCTGGCAGTCTTCCAACACAAAAATATGTACATAAACAAAAAAACCCAAATCCATTTCTCCAAATCATGTACTTTTCATGAAGTTATAGAAGCTCAAACTCTAAACATTCTGTTGGATGTTTGAAAGCATGAGAGTAATATAGTGCATTCCAATGCTTTGAAAAAGGAGCACAATCAAAGCATCCTGGAGGGTTATAATTAGTTCTGGCCATAAAACCCTTAGAGAGAAAGGATGCCACAATTCTCCACATAACCCATTTTAATTCTGAACGACTCTTTCACTTGATATAAAGGCTACATGTTAGCTTTTTTCCCTTTAGTTTCTGTCTTCTGTGTAAATGCCACATACATATATCTGAAAACTCTTATTTCTTAACTCATTCATCACACTATTTTCAAGGTTAAATAACCGCTGTATCATTTTCATAGAGACTGATTTTTTGCTAAGCACGTTTAGGCATTATAGTGCTTAGTTTAGATTTCAAGGAAAAGCTATTCAAATTCTCTTTATTTTACCTTCAGTGAAAATAGAATTAAAATACTAATCATGTGATTATTTAGAAAGTAATCAGTAGCTATCTCATCCATTTAGAGTATTTTACGTTTCTAGAAAATCTATAACTAGGATGTGCTGGCTTAATTATCTGGAAAAGTCATGCAAAAAACATCTATCCTAGTATTTATGTTGGTTCTGTACCTTCCATATTTAATCACTATATATGTATTTCTTCATCAGTAATTTTGAGACTGCTCAAGTTTAAATTTTAAAGTTACCCATGAATGAAATGAGTTGTTGAAAAACTTAAATGAAGTTTTAAATGAAAAACTTAAAATTGTTTTATTACTATGTATCATCTTCCCACTTTTGGAAATGGAATATAAATCTAAACCACGCTGGCTTTACTTATGTCAGAAGTATCCATTAGCCCTATATAACTGTGGTTTTCTTGATAATCATATTTGTCATCAACTTTCTATTTCCAGAATTGATACAGGTTTCAGAACAGGCTTAACTTTATAAATAATATAGATATGCTATTAAATATACTTAAAGAAATAATATAATTATAGATAATAAATAAAATTACTATAAAGAATCAGGATCAATTTGAGACTAAATCTTTACTTCTCCATTTTAGTTAAGAAAATATAAAAGAAAAAAAATGGGCAGAAAATGTAATCTATGCTCAATCAGAGATCTTTTCGATAGTCAGTTGAGGCAAGGTTATCGTAGTCTTCTACAGCCCTCTGATCCTTGCCTTTTACAGTCACAGACCCCTTTGACAGTCTGAGAAATCTAGAAACCCTCTTCCCGGAGAAACCTTCATCAGCTCATACACACAAAAATTCACATACAGTTTCAGAGGGTTCAAGGACCAGATAAGAAACTCTGCTTCCAGTTAAGAGGACATTGTGCTCCAGCTAAATCACTGATCTGTCTTTGGTTAGTTACATTAGCATTCACCTCACTTCTCTGAGGAACAGAATCATATTACCTAAAGCTTGTCAGGAACTGAACTTGTGCTAGTCATCCTCCTCCTAATATAAAAATACCAAGATGAGAAATGGACTGTTGCCTTCCTTCAGGACCGCCCAGTTGGAAGTTCCAACTGTTCCACACCAGAAGCGCATCCATGATTGACATTAAACGTTCAGCTTATTGTTAACCTCACTTAAGGGCGTATGGATGCTAAAGATCATCTGCTCAGTGGTGAAAGGGGAAAGTGGTAACACTGAATCCTTTACCTACCTTCTCTCTCAACACGTCCTCTCACTGAGAACATTGTTTACAGTGGCACCTATGATTCCTACCTATCTTTCACAGTTCTCTCTACTATTTCTATTTAAATGCAGTATTTTATACAGAGCATACTGAATTTTAAAGAGCAGAGTAGTTTCACTGTAACGTAAATCTAAGTGTATGAAGTATTAGCTAAAATGATGAAAAATATACTTAAGTATCTTGATCACAACAGTCTGATCCTTACCCTTTTGTGGTTACAGACCCCTTTGAAATTGTTTACAATACAATACACTACACTACAATATAATATAATATAATTTTGACTTTTTTTTGTCCAGATAGGAAAAGTCCTTAAATTACTTGCTTGCTATATGTTAAGTACCTTTGGAAGCACTGATTAATCTTTCACAGGCCATTAGGGTGCTAGAAGGTAAGTCAAACTGTGTTGTATTTAGATAGCACAATTGCCTTACCTACAGACAGTGAGGTTATTTTTAGTCTCAAGGACAACCCATCATTGGAAAGTATCCACAAGATAGGAAGAGACCCTCACACCAATAGGTACCCCTATAACAGGAATCAGCAAACTTTTTTTGTAAAGAGCCAGACAGTAAATATTTCAGACTTTGTGAGCCTTGCAGTGTCTGTTAAAACTACTCACATCTGCCATTTTAATGCTAATGTAGCCACACATAATACATAAATGAATGTGTGTGGCCATGTCCCAATAAAACGTTATTTACAAGAAAAAATAGTGGGCTGGATTTGGCTCATGGCCTGTAGTTTTTTGACTCTGTCCTAGAATAAAAGTCCCACGTTTCATCCTACCACTATTCCTGGTTACTTTAGGCATTGTCCTTTCTAAAAATCACCATGGGTGTCTACCACTGCTTGAGAAAGCTGTTGAGAATCAACATTGGAATGTATTATGGAAATATGCTTTGGGGTACCAAGTGTTTGATGTATGACCAAAATAACCAAGAATTCTGTGGTTATATCACTTCCAGTAAGGATAAAAACTGAAGCAAGATTGGAAGATGTGCAAATAAAGCTCTTAGAAATACTTCCATGGAGGGAAAAAAGTCATTATGAGTTTAAAATAAATTACTGTATGCCTTGAACTTTATTTGTTTAACTCCCTCAGTGAATCCTCTTAAAAACCCCTTTACCTTCTTTTTGTTCTCAGTGGCTTATGAAAGGAGTGCAATGCAGAATTATGAAAGAAGACGTAAATGAACTACCTAATGTATTATTTATTGAACTTCGTGTGTGTCACTGGCCCATGATAGGTAAAGCGAGACAAGCGCTATGAGGAATAATTATTTATTTAATAATAATTGTTGTTTTGAGTTGATAACTGAAAAAGTGTTTATTTTCCGTATTGTGCCAATGTGTGTTCTAAAACTGTGTTATAATTCTAATATGATGACTCCTTCAAAAGTAGACATCAGTGATAATTTCTCAACAAAGCACAGTGTTCAATAAAATTGTAAAACCTGTCAATGCTACGGTCTCCAAAGGAAGAAATCATTTTTGTTTCTTGGAAGCGGCCACGTTAGCTACTGCTACAGGCAAAGAAACTCACAAACAGGCTTGTGCTTTTCCATTTGTTTTCATGGTAAAAATGTGCTGAGATTTGGTATCAAACTGCATTTGTATCCCCGAAGCATGTTTCATGTTTTCTGACTATATAGAGATGTTTTAAAAGTTTTAATGTGATTCTAAGGTCTTCATTTCATTGTATAATGTGTTGTGATATTTAACATTTTAAATAAAAGAAAAAATGTCTTGAGAATTGGGTTTTATTCTTTCACTAATATTTATGTCAAATCAGTAACCTTTCTTTTAGTAGATGAAATATATTAAAAGCTGTTTTGGCTGCTAAATAATGAAACATAAATCTACTAAATTTCTCTTTCTTAAGGAAAGTGACTAAAATATAATCTTAGTCTCTCTCTCACACATGCACACATTTTTCTTTCTTTTTTTTTTTTTGGCTCAGTTATTTGACATGAGATCGTTCATAGAGAAAAAAATTACGTTTTGGAATCTGAAGAGTAAAGGCTAACTTCTGTTAATATGTGCCTACGATTCCTTTTTACAAATAGGATAATAATCTATTTTAAAGATGCATTTCACTGGCTATTTCTTTTTTGGGTAAAACATCAGCAACACGACCATTTCGGCCCTGCTTGGAGCCCAGGTATAAATGCACCAGTGTGTGAGTCTCACTAGAATTGAGACAGCAAACCAAACTCTCACAAAGGTCATCAGGAGATGATACAGAAAGGTGGGGGGCTGATAATATGGCATCACCCCCCTAACAAAGACAAGAGCCCTTTCCAGCATTTCTACGGTGTGTGTGTGAACGCTGACGCCTGTTCACTCTCCTGCAGAAGCATGTGCGTCAGGAGTGAATACAGAGCGATCAGAGGGAGACTCTAGTGGATTTATGTAAGGGGAAGGATTGACCAATGTCCTCGCAGCCATTTTCTGATTGCGTAGAGAGTGTGAAATATTGAGGAGTGGTAAAAGCAACTCAGGATAAGCGTTGTTTGATGAAATAAAACTTCACGAGTTTAGCCTGCACTGGAGACTGTTGTTGGTCAATCTTAAAACCATTTGTGGGACAGGAGAGCTAAAGCATATCTCAACATTTATATCCTTAAATGAATAATTTGTTTAAGAAAGACTCCAACAAACTCATTTTTCTTATTACACATTTAAACATTACAAATTATATTATGATAAGCAAAATGGAGAAAATCCGAGTCATCTAGAGCTCCACTGCCCAACAGTAATAACTGTAATATATAATAATAATCATAATAGCTATCATTATATATATTAAATCACTCAGTGAGAGTATTATTATCATCATCATTTTACCGATGAGCATATGAAGCTCAAGGAAATGTTGAGGTCAGAGATTATAATACGAGAAGAGTCACGATTAGAAAGGAATTATTAGGAGGAAATGCAGAGCAAATTAATATTTAACAATGAGATTGATTAAGCAAATTGGCATATTGATACAACTGAATATTAAGCTGTCACTTAAAAAGACATTATGGTGTGTTTAGTGACTTGTAACAACATATGTGGTATGTTGTTAAGCACAAAGCAGTTGTTCTGCATTATGTATACACATAGATCTCTGCATAAATGTTATAACAAGCAGGAATAATGTAGTGGATAAGAGGGTAGGATTCAGGGTCAGACTGCTCAGGTTGGAACCCTGGCTCCATCACTTAATGGCTGCGTCATGATGGGCGAGTCCCTTCATTTTTTCCAGCCTATTTTCCTCATCAGTAAAATGGGACTAATGATGGCATCCAGTACCATCATACAAGGTGGAGAATATCCACCGTGGAGCTTAGATGAGGCTGTGGGACATGATGCATGTGAAGCTCTGAGCAGCTCTGCAGTGCACAGCAAGCATGCTGGGAATGTTACCTATTGCCATTATTAGCTACTCTTCAGAATTTCTCCAGCGAGAAACTTAGCACTATGTTATAATCACTGCAATGTTTTCATATAGGCACACTGAGGAAGCAGCAGGATGGGGTGCTTTTTAAATAGTTGCCACACAAATTAAATCTAGGGCTGTTTCACAAATTGCACAGTGCTTTGCGCTGTTCATCACTGCATGAGAAGGTCCCCACGGCCCCGTCCTTCTCTAAGATCATATAAATCTCTGCAGCATGATCCCACAGTGCTGCGTAAAGACCTCATTCAGGCCTGCTTTCCCTCCAGGCTCAGAAACCCAGCAACAGCGTGAGCAGGGAAAGGGAGAGAAACTCCAGCTTTAAGTTTGTACTCATGAAATATTTACTAGGACTTCTTCTCTGTGGCTCAGTTGCTTTAACTACAATAAGTTTTCTTCACCTACGTTTTTCTTAAATATTTTTATTCTATTATGAAAGAGCAAAAAGACCAATATATATAGTTAAGTTACCTGAATACTTTATCACTTTGGTTTTTTGTTTTGCTCAAGATCCAGGGCAAAAATCAATGACACTCAAGCTGAGGAATTTGAGGAGAATCTAACAAAGGGACAAATTACAAAGTTGTGGGCAGGATGTACAGAAGCCAGCAATGCAAGGTGGTTCTCCAGGCTTGGGAGCCACTGCTACCCCTAGGCTTGAAGGATCAAGACAAGGAGGTGAGGGTCTCTATGTGCAAAGGGCTGCCTGGCAGCTGTTGTCTTCAGTAGGAGGACGGAACCAACACAGGTTAACCAGGTTTGTGGCAGGGGAAGAGCGTACGGAGGCCAGTGAATAAATATCCCAACCTCACTCTCCTCCCGCTTTCTGATCTACCATTTGTGCCTTGGACAAACCCAGCTGGAAAACAGAGGGCTCGGAGCCCTGGATGCTGTCCACACTGGCAAGCAGCACAGACAGTACACTGGAGCAGGCAGAGAAACCCGGTGGGCGCATTTGGAGGTGGAAAAGGAAGATGTCCCATGCATCAAGTACTCCATTATTTTGAATCAAAAAGAAACTCATAAGCAGAACTTCAAATACAGAAATGCAAAGAGTAAAAAATAAAAGTCCTCCTCTAGACACTCACTTCTACTCCCCAGGGATACAGTTTCATATGGACTCATCCAAACAAACAAATGAACAAAAATAATACCTTATTTCAACTTGAGCAATGCTGAAATCTCCCCTTTTAACACCAAATCATTATACATGGTTTTTTGAAAGGCATATTTCTAAAGAAATAAATCATTGGCATTTGTGAAAAACAGAGTAAGGACTTTTAATGGACCAGAAATTATGTGGATCCCTAAAAAAGAAAGGGCACAGGTAAATTCCTGGCAGGAAATTGCAAAGGCTGTGAAAGAAAGTGCCGACCCCAGAAGAGGGAATCGATGGCTGCAGAACACAGACTTCTCATCAGCAACAACTGGTGCCAGGAGAGAAGGGAACAAAATCTAAAAATTCTTAAGGGAAATAATTTACCCAAACTGTCACTTAACAACGAGGATGAATTTGTGAAAGAAGAAAAACTAACTAAAAGCTGTTAGCTTAAGGCTTCATTAAAACCATCACAACAGAACAGCTCAAGATGGCTGTTCTGCCGGAGGGCAGACAGCCTAAAGAATTTACATGTTAGACTGATGAAGGTCAGTCAAAGTTCCACTATATTCTGAGAATTGTTCACTGTTCCAGTTCTCAGAAGGTATGGGGAACTTAGACTGTACCAGTCATGGGACAGGACTTGGGGACTGCAAGACTGGAGTGAAGGTTTTAGCAGCTGTTAGATAGTCAATGTGGATTTGGTAGGAGTGGCGAGGAGGAAGAGGTGGGGCCTACAGCTTGCTAGAGTCAGTGGAATAAATTTAGCCATTCAGCTTCTTTCACAAATTAAGGACATTTTCTAACATATGAGACCTTAGAAAGTTTAACATCCACATTCTTTGAAAGAATTACTAGAGGATGTATTTCAGCAAGAATAAAAATAACTCTGGAAGGAAGTTACGAGCAAGAAACATGGTGAACAAAGTAATCATCTAAAAAAATAGTGCTAAATTGAAGTCAGTTGTGTGTGTGTTAAACCAACCATCTGGAAATAAAATTCCATAAGAAGTCAACATGAGAGTTAGTTGGGGAAGAAGGAAGGAGAGTGTAAAAGGAAAGAAATGCTAGCTGAATCTCTTGTCTTGTTGAGAGGAAGAATAGAACATAGACGCATTTGACTCTAGATTTTTTTTTTAAGTATGTTTTTTTTTGATGAGGAAGATTGCCTCTGAGCTAACATCTGTTGTCAATCTTCCTCTTTTTTTTTTCTCCCCAAAGCCCCAGTGCATAGCTGTATATCCTAGTTGTAAGTCATTCTAGTTCTTCTATGTGGGATGCTGCCACGGCATGGCAGTGAACCGGTCCGCACTCAGGATCTGAACCAGCAAACCACAGGCCACCGAAGTGGAGCATGTGAACTTAACCACTCAGCCACAGGGCCGGCCCCTCTAGACTGTTTTTTAAAGAAAATTTGAGTTTCTGTTTGTGAGCTAAAAATGTGCACAACTTGAACACAAAAAGAACAGATGAACAGTTATGCAACTATCAGAGCAGAAGGATGACAATGTTGCAAAACACAACCAACCAACAGAAGGTAAGAAAGCCTTAAAACAATTTTTTGGCAAATAAAAAACAAAAAACTAAGGTAGGAATAAAACAAAACTTATCCATATTTACAATAAATGTGAGACCCGTTAAAAGACAGAGACTTTTAATCAGACCTATTAAAACACAGAGACTTTTAGGTTGGTTAAAAAAAAAAATCTATCCATTGTTATTTACCAGAGACAAACCTGAAAAAATGTAATACAGTATTGTTGAAAATAAAGGCATATTAAAAATATACCTGTCACATGTTAACACAATGATTCTACAGCAATATTACTATCAGACATAATAGAATTCAAGATAAAACCTTTCAGGGGATCAAAAAGGATATTCATATTGATAAAAGGAGTAATCCACTAAGAAGATATAACACTGGTGAACATTTATGAATATGAGGTAGGTTCAAAATATATCAAGTGGAATCTAATAGAAATATTAAAAAGTATTAAAAATGAACATACCTATAATAATTGTGAGAAATATCACACTTTTTCAATAAACAACAGATTAGTCAAAAAATAAGCAAGTGTAAGAGGAGCTGAATAACATAATTAAAAATCTTCAACAAACAGACACGGAGAATTAAGACAAATTGACATACGTAATTAAGAATCTTCATCAAAATTAAGATAAATATACATAATTAAGACTTCATCAAACAGACATACTTTTAAAAATATATGTGGAATGTTCAGAGAATTGAGCAATAGACATCACTGAACTCAAAAAACTTCAAAATATTTATCCCATATAAGTCATAATCGTGTAAGATTGCAAAAGAATCAAAAAATCAACATGTTGCCAGAAAATTCGTATGTCAGAAAAGTTTGGGACAGACTCCCAAATAATTCTTGAGATAAAGAGAAAAATAAGGAAACAGTTACAAAATACCTTGAACTGAATAGCCATGTGGGTCAGGGGCCCCTGAGACTATCCCCACATTTGGAGATTTGCTAGAAGGACTTATGGGACTGAGCATATAGTTGTACCCATGACTAAGATTTATTACAGCAATGTAGTAAGGGTACAGGGCAAGTCTTAAGGGAAAAAGACACAGGCAGAGTCTGGAAGAATCCACGTGCAGGCTTCCTTATGCCCTCTCTCTCCCACGAGGAGTCACACAGAGCATATTCTTCTCCCAGCAACAAAAATGCAGAATAAGTGTGAGATGTTTCTGCCAGGGGAAGCCCAGGAGAGACTCAGCACCCAAGGGTTTTACTGGGGACTGGTCACACAGGCACCTGCTGCCTAGTAGGTTCCAAAATTCCAGACTCCCAGAAGGAAAGCAGGTGTTTGGCATAAAGCACCCGGTTTGTACACACAGTTCAGGCACAGCGAGCTACATTTCTTATATAGGGAAAGTTTTGCTTCAGTGAAGGAGTGAGTTTACCAGTCAAGTTCCCAGACACCAGCCAACAGTCAAGCTTGCAGGCTGGTCTTTTCAGGGATAATGGTCTTAGGCCTGCTGTGTGAACCTGTTTCTGCACAACATGTAAGGCCTGTAAATCAAAACCTGAGTATGGAGCCAGAGTAGCACTCAGGAAGAAATTTCCAGCCATAAATGAATTTGTCCCCGAATAAAAAGGGTTGAAATTTAATGAATAATATTTCACCAAAAGACACTGAAAAAAACAATAAAATAAGTCCAGTGAAAGCAGAATAAAGGAATTAAGATAAAGCCAGATATTAATAAAAACAAAGACTATAAGAACAAACACAAAATAACAGGCTTGATCAATAACATAACCGTAGTTCTTCAAAAGAAACAATTTTTAAAAAGATAAAACTTTGGAAATCTATAATTAAGAAAAAGGAGACAGAAGGTAAAACTTGATATTGACAGGAAAAGAGTTATAGATACACAAGAGTTTGAAAATTACGAAGATAATACTATACAGAATTTTATACCACTGAATGTGAAAATATCAGTGACAGCATAGTTTTGGGTATTAGAAATTATAAATGTTAAAATTAGTTAAAATAAACCAGTAATTATGAAAGAATTTCTAGCTAGACTCATTAGCTACACTCCCTCCTTCCGCACTGACGCCGTAAAGGCAGGAGCCCAAACCCTTTGGTAGAGATTACCAACTAAAACACCAGGAGTAGAGGAATGAAATTTTTCATCTTTTACAAACTATTTCAAAACTAGGAAAATAGGGCAGGTTAACTACCAACCCCAATTAATAACTTTGATCGAGCCCTGAAAGAAACTACCCAACTCATCTTGTAAAGACCAGTCTAACCCTAAAGACTCCACTAAAAAACTGTTAGAACTAATCAACAAATTGAATAAATTTGGAGGATACAAGACCAACATACAAAAATCAGTTGTGTTTCTATACACTAGCAACAAACTATCTGAAAAAGAAATAAAGAAAACAATACCATTTTCAATTGCATCAGGAACAATAAAATACCTAGGAAAAACTTAACCAAGTAGGTGAAAAATCTATGAGTGGAAAACTGTAAGAAACTGGTGAAAGAAACTGAAGAAGGCACAAATAAATGGAGAAGTATTCCATGTTCATGGACTGGAAGAATTAATATTGTTAAAATGTCCATCCTACCCAAAGCAATCTACAGATTCAATGTAATCCCTATCAAAATTCCAATGGTATTTCTCAAGGAAATAGCAAAACAATCCTAAACTTTGTGTGGAATCACAAAAGACAGTGAATAGCCAAAACAACCTTGAGAAAAAAGAACAAAGCTGAAAGTATTACACTTCCTGATTTCAAACTATATTACAAAGCTATAGTAATCAAAACAGATGGTACTGGCATAAAAACATAGACCAATGGAACAGAATTGAGAGCCCAGAAATAAATCCACACACGTATGGTCAACTAATATTTGACAAGGAAGCCAAGAATACTCAATGGGAAAGGACAGTCTCTTCAATAAATGACACTGAGAAAACTGGATATTCGCATGCAAAAAATTGAAATTGGATCCCTATCTTATACCATTCACAAAAAATGACTTGTAATGGATTAAAGACTTAAATGTAAGACCTGAAACCATAAAACTCCTGGAAGAAAACATAGAGAAAAAGATCCTTGACACTGGCCTTGGCAATGACTTTTTGCATACGACACTGAAAGTACAAGCTGTGAAAGTAAAACAACACAAGCAAAAATCAACAAGTGTGACTACATCAAACTAAACAGCTTCTGCACAGCAAAATAAACAATCAACAAAATGAAAAGGCAACCTACAAAATGGGAGAAAATATTTGCAAATCATATATCTGATAACAAGTTAATATCCAAAATATATAAAAAACTCATACAACTCAATATCAAAGAACCAATCTGATTAAAAAATGGGCAGAGGACCTGAATGGACATTTTTCCAAACAAGGCATACAGATGGCCAACAGGTACATGAAAAGATGCTCAACATCACTAATCATCAGGGAAACGCAAATCAAAACCACAACGTGACATCACCTCACACCTGTTAGAATGTCTATCATCAAAAAGACAAGCAATAGAAAGTGTTGGTGAGGATGAGGAAAAAAGTGAAGCTCTGTGCACTGTTGGTGGGAGTGTAAATTGGTGCAACCACTGTGGAAAACAGTACGGAATTTCCCCAAGAAATGAAAAATAGAACTATCATATGATCCAGTAATCCCACTACTAGCTATACAACCAAAGGAAATGAAATCAAGATCTCGAGGAGATATCTGTACCCCTATGTTCACTGCAGCATTATTCATAATAGCCAAGATATGGAAACAATGTAAATATCTGTTTACAGATGAATAGATAAAGAAGATGTGATATATATCTTTATGATATAATGGAACATTATTCAGCCACGAGACAACAGACAGAGAATCAGCTAGCACCCTGGTCTTGGACTTCCCAGCCTTCAGAACTGTGAGAAATAAAATAAAATTTCGTTGTTGAAGCCACCTGGTCAATGGTGTTCTGTCGTAGCAGCCTGGATCAACTAAGACAACGGGGATACAATCACAAATATCCAGACTGTTGGAGTCTTTAAAGAAAAACGCTCAGCTCCTCAACAGATAGATTCAAAGATTAAAGAAAAGGAAATGGAGAGGTACTTACAGATGAAAAGAGCCTTAAGAGACACACCAACTAATTGCAATATATGGGCATCGTTTGAATCCTATATAAACAAATAAACTAAAAAAAATATATGAAACAATCACAGAAGTTTGGATGCTGGCTATTTGCTGAAAATAAGGAATCGTTGTTAATATTTGGATGTGATCCTCATATTCAGTTAGGGTTAAACAATATCTAAATCACAGACCACAACCTCAAGAAGCTCACAGTTAGTGGAGGAAATATAAAGGTGAAAACTGATTAAAATGGAGAGACAGGCTTACATGAGGTCACACAGGATCTTTCTTGATTGCATACTAAGGGTAATAACGAAATTCTTGGTTTTAATTATCTTCAGAGACAAAGAAATGTCACCGAAGAGTTACAAACAGGTTTCTTTTTCTAGGGATGAAGCCTTCAGTGTAGCACTGGAGAAAATTTGCTTTGTTTTATATAGGTTACCAAAATGGGTCGTTTATCACAGAAATGTTAAGGAAGCATTGAACTTAGATGAAGTCAAGTAAAAGAATAGCGTTATCAAACAAAAAGCATGTAACACTGTTTGAGTTTTATAAGAGAAATGTCAGGAACCACTGTATTAAGAAAAACTCTACTGTGATGGGTTAGCTCTCTTAACAACATTGTATTGTATTACAAGACAAATTGAGGTTTTTATGGACTTTGGGTACAATATATCTTTAATAAAACTTCACAAGCCTACCATTGAATCATTTACAACTACTGTTGCAATACTGAGCCACCATTAATTTTCACAGTAATCAATTTTAATAAATTTTAAACAATGCTTGGAAACACTTGAAAAACAAATACCGAGCGTATAGGTACAGTATAACCAGGCTGCACTTTATCTTTTTTCTTGGTAATCAGGAACAAGAGAACAGTAAGTTTGGTTTAAAAAATTTGTAATGTTTAAACATTTTCTTAACCCTTAAATACAGCTGCTAACATTTTAACTATAAGAAATTGATATCCTTTCCTTTTTCTCCTTTCCTCTTCCCCTCCCCGCTCTTCTCTCCCTTTCCCTCTTTCTTAAGGGGAGTGTATATGCTTACATACCATTGCTATAAAGTCACCTGCATTTAGATGTTTCAGACTAAGTAGTTGCTGATGACACAAATTAATACATCTTTAGCAGAACCATTTCTCTTCTGAGTTTGCATTTTTCCCTAGAATTTCTCCACAATTTTGGCTGCTTTATGCCTAGAAAGTATCATCTGTTCTTGAAAATTGTGCAATTTTTTATTCAAATACTTGCTCACAGAAATTCCTAGTGATTGCTTCTTCACCTTGACAGTGAAGACAATAAAAAGAGTTGGCTTGTTTCTGGCATGGTGTAAACTGGATTGTTGTTCTCCCGTGTTATATTATTTACAAAACAGGCCAGACTTGGAAGAATATATGGTGGCCTGTTGTGATTGCTTTGTCTGAGCCATCAGACCTGTGGGCTGGAATGGGAGTTCTCCACCCATCCTCCCTCTCCTCAATTTCTCTCAAAAGAATGGGTGTTCCATTGACAACTTTTCTGGAACAACAAAGGAGAGTAAACCGTGAAGAAAGAAAGAGAGAATTTTCTCCTAACTGAAGCAAAAAAAGAAAAAGCTCTCTGGAGATTCTCCTCTGTAGGAGCTGGTTTGCTTCTGCTATGGAACTAGGCAGGGACTTGGCATCTGGTTTGGGACCTAAGAGTGGCCAGTTTTATAGCTTTTTAAAGCTACCCTTTGATTGTATTTTGTCATTACCAAAATTTAAGCAAAGTTTTGTGTGCATTATAACCTGCTCTGGCTATCCTCTGAGAGTTTGCACCCTTGCCAAGCTGTGGAGGCATTATACTGTGTTTTCTGTTTTCAAGAGAACTCAGACTAAAACACTAGCCACACCATCATCCACGTATAATGGTAGATTAAAGATATTTTCCAACATTCCAATTAGAAAAAAATCTTACTGTCTTGTCGGTAACAGACCCTTTCTCAAATATTTTTGAGGGGCTGTGCTCATCAAAAAGAGAGTTAAAGAAAAAGTAAGAAATATGGGAAACAAGCTTAGGACACAGGAAAGAAGGGAAAGGATTTCCCCAGAGACTTGTGAAGGTAGATCTCAGGATGACAGCTATGCACCAGAAGAGAGCTGCTTGTCTAGATTGGAGAATGTCAGTCAAGATGCAGAATATAAGTTGTCATCACTAAGACATGGCTACCACTGTACCATCTTCTCAACCCCAGGACGGAACATTCAGGAGAACTGGCCCAGGTGCTAATGAGCTTCCTGCTTTCTCTTCTAAGTCACGATGGCTGGATCAGCTGAGAACAAGCTTCTGTTTCTATACTCCTAAGACCTGGAGTTAGGCCTCAGTGACCTGCAAAGCAGAAAGAGAGATCAGCCCCCTCCCTCTGACAACATTTCTTCTTAGTATGCGATTCCAGGCTTATCCCATCTTTCTGCCAAACTGTTTTATGTTTCCAGAACTCATTCACAGCTTTACCTACTGGTTTCCTGGAAACGGCACTTGTAAACTCTGAAGGAAGCTGAAGCCAGCTCACAGCCCAGAAATTCTGTTTGGCTTACCTTCTCCTGGAGCCTCCATCGATAGTGGCAATATTCCCCTTTCCTTGCACAGTTAGGTTTGTGCTTGTGTCTGACCTAAAAAACAAGTACATATTATTTAGAGATACATAAGTAAGTGGCCAAACTATAATGTACAACAAGGATTTCCTTGTTTCTACGTCCAACACATAGACAGGATAGTGGTTTCCTTTGTTGAGAGGGAGTAGAGAGGCACACGGGGCATTTCTAAAGTGCTGGATATGTTCTATATCTTAACATCGGTCGGGGTGCGTTGGTTTTTGTTTTATCACCATTCTTCAAATTATATGTATATGTATTATATACTCTTTTGTATGTGTGCTACATTTAATCATTTCACACACACATAAACACACAATTTTAAAAAGTTACTGGATTCAATACAAAAACCTCTATTGCTCCATCATCTGAAACTTTTCCTCCAGACACCAGCCTTGCAAATAGACAGCAGAGTGATGCTGACGGATATTTGCCTTCTTGTAATAAACAACCCGCCTCTCGAAAGGAAGAATGATACAAGAGTATTTGAGTATACGAGGAGGTGTAGGTCCATTTTACTATTCTTGACTGACTCTGACCCCAAATCCCTGGGCAAACTCATAAAATTGAATAAAATCTCCTCCCTTTGCTCCATGTTCTTGAAACTGAAAAATGTTTTACAAAGTTAAGAGTTAAATGAAATACCTTCTAATAGAAACTCTTTAAGTGAATCTGCTCATGAACAAAAATAATTTACACAAAAATAATTCAGGCTTATAAGAAAGAAAAGAAGACAGTTGTTGGGGCAAAAAGTACAGGAAGAAATTAAAAGCTAAAGAGAGAAAGAAATAAACCCAACTCACACTGACAGCTCCTCAGATAGAAGGGAAGCCACCTCAAGAGAGGACCTTTCCAGCAGATATTACTTTTCCTCAGTTCCCTAAACTTTGTGTGTATTAATCTCAATTCTGTAAAATGCTTGCCTACACAATCTCTTCCCTCTAAGCTAGTTTATACACAAGTAAGAAAACTATTTTCTAAAATAAACCAAAGTATAGAGATAATTTCTAATTTTTGCTTCATTGAGTTATTATTTAGCATAAAAAAATTGGGGAAAGTTAAAAAAATTCCCCTATTGCTATTTCATAAAATGGTATTCTCCCCTCACACACATTCATGGTGTCTTCTGCATAGGTATTCAGTCTATTAGGTAAATACATCGTTCTTCATTTGCAACCGTTTTTCAATCCTGATTCAATTAGGTTAGGCTACAAAAATGTATTCTATAACTTCACAGAAAATCTTCTGAATGATTTTTTAAAAATTCCATTGTAATGGCTTCTTTGGTACCCAAATATTTCATGTGACTCCAACCCACAATGATGGAAGTTGAGTTTGTTTTGTACTGTTTCAGATAGGTAAAAATTATGTTGCATTATTCAAGCATAATAGGTAAGAAATACTGACTCATTCGTTCACCAACTTATTCACTCACTTGTCCATTCATTCGTTCATCATGGTCAATTATCTTTTTTTTTTTTTTTTTGGAGATAAAGTTTAGCCCTGAGCTAACATCTATGCCAATTTTCCTCTATTTTGTATGTGAGTCGCCACCACAGCATGGCCACTGACCAGTGGTATAGGTCCACGCCCAGGAGCCAAAGCCAGGCTGCCAAAGTGGAGGGCGCTAAACCTGACCACTAGGCTACCAGCCAGCCCTTCAATTGTCTTTTAGGTCTAAAACGTTGTGATAAGTGAGTTAGGCAATGATACTGACATCAAAACCCCCACTATCTCATAGGAGGATAAGATATGCCCAAATAACTAAACTGTAGTAATTGCTGTTACAGAAATACAGATAAAGTATGATTAGCCATGTGATGGCAGAGACCATTTCCCTCTGGTTCTCTGGTAACCCTTTGCACCTGGAGCAGTGCTGGGTCATAGAAGATGTTCATACTTGCTGAATGGGGAAAAAAACTAAGGAATGAATGAATGAATAAAAGAGGAATTGTCATTAATCTAGGCTTTGATGATGGCAGGATCTGGTTATGGGAAGATAAAGAAGGCAGGCTTCAAGAACCAAGATGAATGGATAAAGAAAAAATGTGGTATATACACACAATGGAATACTATTAAGCCTTACAAAAGAAGGAAATTCTGCAATATGCTATAACATGGATGAACCCTGAGGACAGGACAAGTGAAATAAACCAGTCACAGAAAGACAAATATTGCATGATTTCATTTATATTAAGTGTCTAAAATAGTCAAATTCATAGAATCAAAGAGTGGAATGGTGGGTGTCAGGGGCTGGAGGGAGGGAGAAATGGGAGTTACCAGTCAATGGGCATAAAGCTTCAGTTAAGCAAGATGAATAAACTCTAGAGATCTGCTGTATAAACACCATACCTATAATCAACAATAATGTATTGTACACTTAAAAATTTGTTAAGGGATGGTCCAGTGGTGTAGTGGTTAAGTTCAGCGGGCTCCACTTTGGCAGCCTGGCTTTTGTTCCTGGGCGCATACCTACACCACTCATCAAGCCACGCTGTGCCAGCATCCCACATACAAGATAGAGGAAGATTGGCACAAATGTTAGCTCACCAACAATCTTCCTCAAGCAAAAAGAGGAAGATTGGCAATAGATGTTAGCCCAGAGCCAATCTTCCTCACCAAAAAAAAAAAAAAAAGATTGTTAAGAGGGTAGATATCATGTTGTATTCTTATGATAATAAAATACAATTTAAAAAATTTAAATTATTATAGTAAAAATTGATGTTCTGTTGCTGAAAAAATATGCCTTTACATTATAGTGGGTAGTTGAGGGTTTATTTAAATAAAATGATAATGTAACCATCTAAATCAGTCTCCTTTTCCTTTTGTATGCTTTGTCATCATGTAGAGCAAATATTCTTGGGATGTAATTGTGGTGCCTCTTTAAATATTCAATAATAACGTTGCTGAATTGATCTATTTGCACATTTAAGTGGAGGAAATATCAGGACTCCCAAAGATCAAAGCCGCTCTTAAAGGATAAAAAAATAACCATGTGGGGGCCTGTCTGGTGGTGTCATGGTTAAGTTTGCGTGCTCCGCTTCAGTGGCCCAGGGTTCACAGGTTCCGATCCCCAGCACGGGACCTAGCACCACTCATCAAGCCATTCTGTGGTGGTATCCCACATAAAATAGTGGAAGATTGGCACAGATGTTAGCTCAGCAACAATCTTCCTCAGGCAAAAAAAGGAAGATTGGCAACAGATGTTAGCACAGGGCTAATCTTCCTCACCAAAAAAAAAGAGTAACCATTGTGGATGTTCAAAAGGAGTTGATATAGATTCTGGACGAAATTTTCAGCATTCTAAGTGTATACTGAATAATGTCAACATCATGGAACTAAGTGCATAAATCTCAAGGTGACTCTTTGAAAAGGACAGCACTCATTTGCTAGGTGGATCATAGTTCAACAGATGTTCCCTAGTTTCTGGGACTGCATTTGCCTTTATGTTCATCAAGTAGTTGTGACAGGATGGTGTGGAGAGGGAGGTTTGGGACCACATGGAGGCTGTTATTGCTCAGCTGGAAAAGAACTGAATTAGAATGATCAAATTAAGTCTCATAAGCATGATCCTGGTTCTTGAAATTTAACTTCTTTCTCTTCCCATAACCAGATCCTTCCATCATCGAAACTTAGATTACATGCCACTTCCTCTTTTATTCATTCATTCACTCATTCATTCCCCTCCCCCATTCAGCAGTTATAAGCACCCGCTATATGCCAGCATTATTCCAGGTGCAAGGCATTTTCTGGACATTTAAGTTGTTTCCACATCCTAGCTATTGTGAATAGTTCTGCAATGATCATAGGAGTGCTAATATCTCTTTGAGATTCTGATTTCAATTCTTTCGGATAAATACACAAAAGTGGGATTTCTGGATCATATGGTATTACCAATTTTTATTTTTTTGGGAGGGAGATCTCCGTACTTTTTTCTATAGTGGCTGCACCACTATAGAAATGTTGCACACCAACAGTGTGCAAGGATATGTGGTGGTGTATTTTCCAAAAGCTCGGTGGAAATGAAGTACTAATTAACCACATACTGGAACTTCTGAGTTGCCAGCAATTCAACAAGAGTTTGAAGTAAGATCAGACTAACAACTTGAAAGCCTTAGATTATCATTTTAAAGAGTTATTTCATAGCAAACAAGCACATCAAGAGGACTAGAATTTTTTATTAATGAAAAATATGCCAGTGCTTCTGAACTATAGAAAATAGCCTTGCAAAAACTTCAAAGAGTGGATGAGCATCTCTGACATAATACCCAGCAGTGACATACCATGGAACAAACAAAGGAACACCCTGTTTTTAAAAAGCGTAAGATGGCTCAGAAAAGGATCTTATCTATGCTCCTAAATGGTTAGAATACTTTCTCTTGTATCATCCTCATGACGTATTATTAATGCTGTGTGTTCAAAGTCACACATTAGTGAAGATATGCCAGTGTCTTTCCCTTAATGTCCAGGATGGACTATATTTTATGTGTACCATCTTCCTACGTTAACCATAGATTTTTTTCTATTGTTCAGTAATAGTTGAAGTATTCACTTTACAGTTGACCCAGAAAATGGATCAACTTTGTGGCTTCCCTCTAATCCTGGTAGTTTTTGGTTTTTCTAAATACTTTCAGAAAGTTCTATTAACTAACAATTGTATAAAGAATATTTAAAAGCCCTCATTGTTTACTTTAAAATATGTCTATCTCATTTTTCTTTTCACTTTGCATCTTAGATTGTGAAGGTTTTCCGCAAAATTATAGTCATAATGTACGAGAGAATGTCATGTCCCTTCACTCTTCCAAAACTTTACAAGAATTTCTTACAAGCTTGTGGATGTCATTGTCTTAATTTTAATAGAAGAAACAAAGGAAGAAAAATTTCCAGCAAATATTTGTCCAAATATTTTAGAAACTGGTGAAACTTAAGAAGAATATTTTTTCAAATAGCAAATCATTTATGTAATATATGATAAACAATTACCACTCAGTTTTAAATATACTAGAACTATTTTCCTCTATGATTTATATTATAAATCATTAGGCCAACTGGAATAACATATTTCAGTGGTTATCAAAAAGAACTTCACCATGGGACCAAGATGCGTGATATTCATAAAACGTGTGACCCAATCCTAGATGGAGGGCTGCAAAACAGTCAGGACATTCTGAAGATTATGAATGATTCTCAGTCACGCTACCCTCGAAAGACTCGTGCTCGAGGGAATGCAAGTGGATAAAAGTGATGCTATTGTTTTCACCTTAACTTTTCCCCTTTTTAAATTTCAAAACCTTAGAATTTTAACTATTATTAATAATAAAAAAATGTGTTGCGATCCACCTCACATCTGATCCAGACATGCCAATATTTTATTGTAGTTGCCAGCACTGCTTTCTGTGTCATTCGTTAGTTCATTCATTCAAACACCATTCTTTTGCCACACATTTGTTAAATGCCTACTGGGCTTCAGGCTCTGTGATGGGCACTGGCATTATAGAGGAGTCCTTGAACTCAGTTCTGTTCCTTACTGATCAATATGCCGAATGCCTGTGAATGCTGAATTGCTGACTTATGTTAGACTTTTTTACTGACAAATTATAAAATGTTCTTTATCTTAACTCAAGATTCACTGCAATTTTTAAATTACTGAACATCTTCCCTATTTCACTTAATATGCATTTACTGATCACTATGTATTTGATAGAGAGGCTGAATAGAAAATTCTAGGTTTAAGAAGACCAATCAGAAATTAAACCACAAGCTTCTGGTAAAGATGGCAGTTTGCATGTATGATATGCTCCTCCCCTCCCTGAAAGCTACTGAAGTTAAGGAAAAATAGGATATTATATGTATAACTAAAATATTCCAAATTAGCTTTCTAACTAAGAAAAATTAAGAATGAACCCTGCAGCTCCTCAATAAAATGAATTGAGTTGAGACAAACACTGAGCCATCAAGTAAAAGAAATAAGAGTTTTGTTCCATTTCTAGCAATATGGAATACTGGAAAATCATCTAGCCTCAAACTATCTTAAAATATTCATAAGAGGAAAATATGTTTAAATATGCTTTTAAATTAACGAAAGGTGCTGCAAGAAATTCAGAGAAATCATGCGAGTCCACTAACAAAGTGGTAGTTTTAGCTTGGGAAGTAAGTTGGGAGCCCAATGGCCCAGAGCACTGTAGTGGTTCTCAAAGTGTGGTCCCTGGACCAGTAGCAACCTCATCACCCAGGAATGCGTTAGAAACGCAAATTCCTAAGCCCCTTCCTAAACTTACTAAACCAGTTGAGAGTTGGGAGTTGAGCCCAGTAATCAGTGTTTTAACAGAAGCATAGAGATTCTGAAATTACATGACATATCAGAATCCTTTAAAGGGCTTGCAATTTCCTCAGTGTAGCCTGGGAGTCGGCAGCATTGTTAGAAATGCAGAATCTCAGGCCCCATCCCAGACCCACTGACTCAAAATCTGCAGTTTAACAAGGTACACAGAAGACTCGGGAATATTACAGTGTGAGAACCACTTGTCCGCAGTAATGTCTTGCAAACTTTTTGACACACAGAAATTTGTCTTTGTGACACAGTACACGCACATTGCAGCAGTCTCAGTGCTACGTGAGATGAGTGAGGCGCCAAGGGTGCAAACTTTAAGAAGGTACTCACTCTCAGGGTCATGCAAATACACTTCAATGAGTGCTGGATTAGGACTATGGAATATATTTATTTTTGCTTGCCTGCATTAATAATATCTCTACAATGAACCTGAGTCAATTCTATAATTTAAAAAAGAAAAATTTCCTCTTAGTCTTCAAAGATAAAAAGAGGAATAAACAAAACATAGTAAGACTCTTCTTAAGATTGTGTGTTAATAGAAGCCCCAAATCACAGTGAGGTGGGTATAGAGACATTACAACTTAGAATTGCATTCAGGAAATTTTGTTCATTTATAGGAAAACTGGAATCACTAAATGCAATGAGTCACTAATATCTATTAAGTTGCAGAACAAAACCAGTTTATTGACAGTCAGGAAGACTGGCTTTCAAATTAGTACAACAACCACGGTGGTGTCATTCTTTCTCGGTACTGAGTTGGTGTGAGCAGCATCTCACACGTTTTTTTTTCTCCCCATGGCAGCAGCCAAAGAGCATTACACTGAAAATAAATTGTGTATTTGGCCTGCCGTGAAGCAGAGACAATATATCCTGAATCAATCAACTGACCTGTTTTTGTTTTCTTCTTCTGTGCAGTTTGGCATTGTTTGTTTTGTTTTAAATAAAATAGTGTAAGGATGATTCTGCTTAAGACGATAGACCTAGGGACCAGCCCCATGGCTGAGTGGTTAAGTTTGCATGCTCTGCTGTGGCAGCCCAGGGTTTCGCCAGTTTGAATCCTGGGCTAGGACATTGCCCCGCTCATCAGGCCGTGCTGAGGCGGCATCCCACATGCCACAACTAGAAGGACCGACAACTAAAAATACACAACTATGTACTGGGGTTTTGGGGAGAAAAAGGAAAAAAATAAAAAATCTTAAGAAAAAAAAAGATGATAGACCTAAAACAGGACATAATTAACTTTTAAAAGACTTATATTAGTAAATCCCTCAACAAGGGCCAAGCCATCTTTAAGGGTTTGAGTGTTTGCTCAGAATGCTGAACCTATAGTTTTCCGTATCTGTCTCAGGAGGGTAGCACAGGTGAGTAAGCCGGGAAATAGGAATAGAAAGATAAAACCGTATCTTCAGTAAGCACGACAGCATTATTTCCAGCAACTGCACTTCCTCCTTCCCCCACAATACTGCAGGCAGAGAATGGAATTACTCTTTCAGCAGTAACTTTCATTTTGTCAGTTATGGGTAGAAGTGGCCAGAAGAGAATTATACAATGTTCAAGCTACGGAAACGGGATAGGATCTTACCTAGCTGCTTCGTTTATGACTGAGGAAGCTGACATCCAGAGAAGTTGTGTGGCTCCTCAGTGCCAGCAAGGCAATGAGGAGAGGGCCTTCTTCCTCTTAGTTTATGAGATAATTATTTGGTCGTAGTTCTGAGAACATGATTTATTGGCTTTTCTTAACATGAGGCAAATTTCGAGTTTAGGATCTGCTTTAGTTTCTATTGCTATCTAACAAACCACAAATTTATTGGCTTAAAACAACTCCCATTTATGAGCTTACAGCTCTGTAGGTCAGAAGGCCAGGCACAGCACGAAGAGGATCTCAGCTCAGGGTCTCCCAAGGCTGAAATCAAGTTCTCAGCCAGCTGCACTCTTGTCTGGAGGTCAGAGTTTCTTCTCAGCTCATGTGGTTGTGGCAGAATTCTGCTCCCTGAGATTGAAGTACAAAAGTTGCCGTCGTCTTGCTGATTGCCAGCTGAGAGATGTTCTCAGCCCCTTGAGGCTGCCCACACTCCTTGCCACGTGGTCTCCTAATGTTCAAAGCCAACAATGGAGAATCTTTCTCAGGTCCAATCCCTCTCCTGCTTCAAATTTCCCGGACTTTGAATCTTCCTCTCCAGGAAGAGCCCCATTCCTTTTAAGGACTCACCCAATTAGGTGAGGTAACTAGAATAATCTCTCTTTTTTAAAGTCAACTGTTCCATATAACACAACCCAATCATGAGAGTGATCGCCCAGCATATATATGGGTCCCTCCCACACTCAAGGGTGGGAGATCATCTTGGAATTCTGCCTACTACAGAATCCATGCAGTTCAGCAGCCTAACACTGGCCCAGCTGTGAGCTCCACTGAGCTGAAGAGAAGGTGCGTCAGGATTCAGCACATTTCTGAGGGCAATGCTACTGAGATTGTAGGCGTGGAGATTAACAAGCTACAAAAGTTCTTGCTCACTCACCAAATTTTAAAGAAAAATTTTAGAGGCTTACAGCCTTATGTAAAGAGAGGTATCCGATCTAAATAACAAGATTATTGAGGGAAACAGGAACACTTTAAATGTCTCGTTTGAGATTACACACATCAACTATTCAAAATTATGCTCTTCCTGTAAAAGAGCTGTGTTCTGATTCTCCCCTTCATCATGAAAACAAAAGTAATGACAAATGATGGCTTTGCAGATTGTAAAAACAATGCTCCATCTATGATGATCTGAGGCCTCTTTTTTGAGCTAAATCAGTAAAAGATGCGTTCATTATACAGACCAAAATCTATTGCATGCTGCTGGCAGCTGTCCCGTCTGTCCATTTCCATGGCTACAGCTGTATTTCAGAGCTTCTCTATCTTTTTCCTGGAGCCAGCATTAGCCCCTCACCAGTGGTCCAGCATCCATTTGGTATGCCTTGTAATTTTTCCAGACTTGTTGCACTAGGTAAAAGGAAGTGCTAGAAACAGGCCTTTAGTAACGTGATGGTGAGGTATGGGGAAAGCGGAAGGGCTCTGAGTCCTGTGATTAGGTCTCAGTCTTTTCGTGAGCCTGTGCCTCTGGACTGTGAACTTCCTAAGAGTGTCTCAGTTTTCTTCTCCCTGCTTAGTTGGGACAGGATGGCTAGAGTGGACCAAGTTGGTATTTCCCTTCGCTCAGGTCGGTTAGGCTCTGATAACATCCCAGTAAATTAAGCTGTTCTCCTGAGGGCAGGCCTTGTTAAAAAGAACCTAGAGCTTTGGCCTATTTCAAAATGGTTCCTTTTCCCTCCTCCTGCTGGAAGCAGGAGGGGATTTTTCTCCCATATTTACTATGAGAACCTGGCTGAGTGCCTGGAGGTAAATCTTACAATATTGTTGGGGCTCCCCCATGACTGGGTTCCTCTGGAGTTTTTAACTCTCAGAGTTGTCTACACTGAACCTCCTGCAATTCATCAATTCCAGTTCTGGTTTTCTTTCCGCACCCCACTCCCTCCAGCACTGGTTCTCTCTGCAGTTTCCACCTGTGAGTCTGCTCAGGTGAGCCCTGACTGCCGCATTTGACTGTCGCTCCCGTCTCGGAGGTCACGGTTTGCCCTGAGTCCTCTCTTCTCTTACAGACCCAAGAAGAGTTGCTGATTTTTCAGCCTGTTTAGCCTTTTACATGTTAGGAGTGAGTAGCCACTCCCAGGCTCCTTCTTGCAAACCCGGTAGTCAGGATGCCTTTAACTCGTGCGCTCTTCCAAATCCTAATACTCAGGATTTCATTAGGACCCAACTCTAATTCCTTTATGCAGAACATTTAATACTATTTCCTTTTATTTCTGTGGCCAAACCATTACATACCTGATATTGAGAAATTTCTCTCAAAACCTACAGTGTATAACTGAGAAAAACATCTGGTCACAGCACCTGGTTAAACTGCACTTGACCCAACAAATGGGTTTTGCCTGAAATGTGTATTCTAGAACTGACTTTCCATGACCTTGACAAAGCTGAGGTTGTTTTTCTGCCTTCCCCAAAAGTTCAAGTCTTACTTTCAAATTCCTCAATATTTAACCAGTGTTAAGGAACATTCTTATACCAATTCTGCCCATTATACAACTGACACCAAACCATTTGTCACTTACCATATACTAACTATATCAGATACAAATTGTATGATAAATATGCTAAAGTTGAGACAATTGTATAATACCAATGCCCATATTTATACAAAATAATAACAAAATTGGTATACCAACACTAAGCTGCTCACCACCAGAGCTTCCAAGCAAGAAACAGTAGCTGCCTGTTGCTGTCCACCTCTGTCCATGGCGCAGGCATGCAAGAGGAGACTTTTGTTCTGTCTCTTTCAAAGGGCATCTGTTAAACACTTCCATGGTATCCAGCATGATTCTCAGAATCATGGAGTGTGAAAAGAAATTTGCTAGCAAAAGGGGAGTAAGGATACAGCCAATTTCAGGAACAAAGTTGCCTTTCCTAAATATTTTAAGCATGATATGTTACGCACACACATACATTAAAGTTTTTACTTATGACATTGACATTTTAGAAGAGAAGTAGCTTCCATTTGAATTTTATTAAGAAATCATGATATACAACTTCAATTTCAGTTTGGATTTCTCATGCTTACTATGATCTTTCCTACAGTTCTCCCTTCATCCATCTCCCAAATCAGTTCTAATCAAGGATCTGGTATCAGTAATGGAGGCCTTAGTTTGAATTTAAATTATTGTGCTATATTCTCCCAGGGCAACTTCACTTTAAAGCTTAAATCCAAAAGTAGAATGAATGGATTGCCCACTGTCATGGATATTTACACTCTCAACCAACAGATGAGGAAAGGTTTTAGAAAGCACGAGAACAATCCAGATATTCCTGAGACCATAAAACATAGGCAACAATGAGACCAGCCCTTCATAAACTTGGCCTTCTGAACTCAAATTTGTTCTTAATACACAGAAAAGTTCGTGCTTTCTTTGGTTAAAATTTTCAGTAGCTCACGTTTCCCAATACGTTCCTTTATTTACAGGTTGTCACTTCCTCTTTGATTCTAGAGTGAATGACTTCCCCCACATCTTAATCTTCCATCAAAAATCAGAAACACTGCCTAATATAATTAAACTGTATTACGCTCAAATGCTTTCTCTAAGACTGGTTCCTATTATCACCGTTTATATATTTCTATCCAAAGGAACATGTTGTTGAAACAGAAGAGGGGTGTTATTATAGTGTGTTTTCTGTAGTACACAAACACCTAACAGCTTCTAGCAACAAAATAAAGGATATTTATTTGAGATGACAGTCTGTATTTGCAATATGCTATAAAGCACTTCTCTTAAATTGTACTACGTAGGTGGGATGCTATAAGAAGGATGTTTTTCTTTTTGTACCATGCACAATGTTACATTACTTTAAATTTTTAAAAAGGCTTTTTTAAAGAAGAAGCAATCCCACTTTGTTATTTTTTCCACATGCTATTAAGTTTGTCATTAGTTTACAATTTAGAATCTCAGAGTCTGAGGCTGTTTCATTTACAAGAAATAGCAGCTACCCCCCTTCGACAAATAAACTATCAAGGTGAGTTTGGTTCACTGTGAGTTGTTATATCTAAATAATAGTAAATCTTTGGTTCAATTCTGGTGCTGAAACCATGTTAGACAAAGCAGTCAATAAGTACTTATTTAGCCATATCAAATGCAACATTATCTGTTTATTTCCATGTGGGATATAAATGCAAGTTCTCTGTCCCTTACAGGGTCAACACTCAAGTTGAACAGATAAAGCAAAGATATATCAAAGAAAACACAAGGGGGCAGTTCATGGCTAATGCCAAATAAATAGGAAATAACACCGTGGAAGCTCGCAGGAGAAAGATCTCATAGCAAGGGTTTATTGAGCCAACTCTCTCTTCTACGTGGTGTGAAAGTGTCTGTTTTATTTTTAACATACTGTGTACGTGAATGCGTTCAGACAGCATTCATAGAAGTGACCCTTGTTCTCTTCACCTTTCTTTCGTGTACAGGGACTTTAGATATAGGGATAGCAAATCTATTACACAGGAACTATCTCTTCCTCTCCATCAGACGGAAATCCTTCCTCAAATAGCCCTGCCAGCAGCAGCTACCTCGACTGATCAGCATTGGCAAGGCAGGAGAAACCTGCCTGCAGTCTGTAATAGGCTGTGGGTTCCCTGTATCCCCAAAACTTAGCAGTCAGCTTGGCATACAACAGATCTCTAATAAAAATGAGCTTAGGTAATTAATTAACTTATTAAGTTACATAACTCTGTTCTTGCCTAGGTATGAACAGTTTCTTTGCTCACAGAATACTGCATTTTACTGCTCTCCAGGACCAAGGACTATCGGGTTAGGTTCACAGGTTGGTGGCAGGGAGTGAAGTACTAAGGAGTCAAGGAGACAGTGGATATGGAAAACTGAAAAGGCATAAAGCAGGAGGGTGAGAGCAGGAAGGGAAGGTTTGAAATAAAAGCAATTTAATGGCATAAAAATCAAGTTAAGCAGACAAAATCTGAGGGAATATACTGCCCCGTCTATAGCTACCTTTTGTTAAAATTATAAAATAAAACACATACAAACGTGTATAGAAAACATTCGCACAGTTTAAAGAGCAATAATAAAATAAATGCCATATGCCCACTATCCTGGCCAAGAAACAGAATACTCCCATCCCCAGAAGCCACTCTGTGCCCTTCCCGATTGAATCCCCCCACCCCACTCAGTAGTAACCACTATCCTGAAATTGTAATCACTCTCTGCTTCTTCTCTCAGTCTTTATAACCAATGTGTCCCTATGTTTGAACACTTGTAATGGAATAATACTGTTTTCTTCTTCTATAACTTGCTTCTTTCGTTCAAGTTTATGCCTTTGAGATCATCCATGTTGATGTGCGTACTGGAGTTCATACATTTTCACTGCAGTGTAGTATTTTACTGTGTAACTATTCCATACTTATTTATCCATCTTACTATTTAGGAACACTTGGGGTTTCCAGTCTTTTTCCCATTACGAACAACGCTGCTGTAAACATTCAGGTGCCTGTCTCCTAGCACGCACAAACCAAAGCTTCCCAAGGGCAGATACTTGGTATCACAATGGCTGGGTCATGTTCAACTTTACTAGATAATGCAAACTTTTTCCAAAGTGGTTTACCCATTTACCTTCTCGCCAGCAGCGGATGAAGTTTCCTGCAGATCTGCGTCTTTGGCTGCACTTGATATTATCAGTCTTTCTAGCTTTTGCCAATTTGATGGAATCTCTCTGCAGTACTAAATAGCATTTCCATTCTTTTTTTGCCCATTTCTTCTATTGGATTGGCTGCCTTTTTCTTATTTAATCATAGGCATTCTTTATATATTCTAGATACTAACCCCTTGTTAACCATGATTTTGAAAATATTTTTTCCCAGTTAGTGCTTTGTCTTGTCCCTCTCTTGATGGCATCTTTTGATACCTTTAAGTGAAAGATAATCTTGGTTGGTTGGGGAGTCGGGGAATGGTTCACTGGAGAATACCAGAAAAAGAAATCAAGAGAGGCTAGAATAAGGAATCATTTTAGAGAATAGAGTCCATTTCCGACACAGGGTTCTAATAAGCTGGGCCAGGCAGCATTTAAATATAAGTGAAGAAGGAATAAAATCATACCTAAGTGTTTTCCTCTAAAAGCCTGATGCACATTATTTTCCTTTAAATACAATGTTTATTAACATTTTTCAAGTTAGCTATTTTAGGGATTTTTGTTTTTGTTTTTTTTTAAAAGAAGAAAAGCATGTTTGCCTCTACCTCAGACACTTCCTGGAAGGCACTTTCAAAAATTCATAGCAGCATATTCAAATCGCAAATTTATTTCTGCGGGTGCAGGTAAACTCCATGAAAGCAAAATCCTCTGTCTAAACGCGAAATGCGATAGTGGCAAATATACTGTGCTTTAAGGTTTGCATTTTATTGTTTCATTTTTATTTCATTTGTTCGTGGCAAATGAGCATTAGTTTCATATTTTTTCATTTCTTAATTTTGTCAATTTCCTCCCATCTCCTTTCTAAATTCTTATCATATTGCATCATTAGAGTTACACATTAATTCACAAATGTTTTGAGCATCAACCAAGTGTCAAGGTCTCTGCTACCACTTAAAATAAAACAATAAATAAAACTGGGCGCTCCCGTCAAGAAGCTTACACCCTAATGCAGGGCAACAGACAATTGCAATACAGTAAGATAAATGCCATTCTGGGTGAGAACCAGGAGCCATGAAAGCAAATTACAGGGGCATCCAACTCAGTCTAGTTGAGTCTTGTTGCCTCGTGCTGAAAGTTCTTCAGTAACACTTTTTTTATGCATCCCTCCCCAGAACCTCTGGCAACTGCTGATCTTTTTACCATCTCCATAGTTTCCTATTTCCAGAATGTCATGTAGTTAGAAGCATACAGTTTGAAGCCTTCTCAGATTGGCTTCTTTCACTCATCAATAGGCATTTAAGGTTCCTCTGTGTCTTTTTTGTGGCTTGATAACCTATTTCTTTTTATTGCTTAATAATGATCCATTGTCTGAATGTACCATACTTTATTTATCCATTTATCTACTGAAGAACATCTTGGTTGCTTCCAAGTTTTGGTAATTATGAATAAAACTGCTATAAACATTAGTGTACAGGTTTTTGTTGAACATAAGTTTGTAACTCATTTGGGTAAATTCCAAGGAGCGCTATTACTGGACCGTATGAGAAGAGTATATTTAGTTTGATAAGAAAGTGCCAACTGTCTTCTAAAGTAGCTGTACCATTTTGTACTCTAATCAGCAATGAACGAAAGTTCCTCTTGCTCTTCATCCTACCAGCATTTGAGTGTTGTGAGTATTTGGATTTTCACCATTTTAATAGGTGTGTAGTGATATCTCATTGTTTTTCTAAGCCCAATAGCATTTTTGTTTCAGAAGAAGTAATTGCATTCTTTAACTGCAAGCTTTGCCAAACCCTTCACTGTAGGGGTTTTGAAAGAATTTTAAAACTCTCTCATAACAGTTATATGGGAAAGCAAAAGGCAAATAATAATAATAAGCAAGACAATTTTGTAAACTAAGAGTAAACTTTTGAAGGAAAACATCTATGTGTAATTTGGTGCCTTCTTTACTTGCATTTAAACCCTGTCCAACTCAGCTTAATCTAACCTTATGTCAAAAATATCCCTGGTATCAAGATTTATTACAAAGCTATAGTAAGTTACTATTGTAATATTGGCATTGGGATTGACAAGTAAACTAATAGCACAGAATTTGGATGCTGGGAAGATACCTACTCATACAGAGAAACAGGCTGCCTTTGCAGATTAGTGGGGAAAGGATGGACTCTTTAACAATTGTGTTGGTACAATTGATCACCCATAAAAAATGCTAATTGGTACTTCATTTTATACCCAGCAATAAATTCCAAATGGATTGAGAACAAAATGTAACATTTGGAAATCAAACCTTTAAAACTTCAGAAGATAATTCAAAAGAACATCTTTATGACCCTGAAAAAGAGAAGGATATATTACACAAGGTAAAAAAAAAAAGGCGCAATAAAAAAGGAAAGATAGATGAATTCGGCAACATTAAAAATGTCTCTTTATTGACAGACATTATGAAATAAAAAACAATCTACTGATTGCTATGCATATGGCTGATAAAGCATTAGTGTCTAGAATAAACAAATAACTCCTACAAGTTAATAAGAACCACCACTCCCTCCCCCAGCAATTGTCTAGGAAAGTTTTAGATGCACAGATTCTATGGTCTAGAATTTCCATTCTTAGGCATTTAGCCTAGAAAAACTCATGCATATCTGTTAGCAGGAGGATGAATAAAGAATTGTGGTATATTTAGTCAACAGAATACTTATACAATAGTTAGAATGGCTAAATCTCAAAAACACAATGTTGAGAAAAAGTTGAAAGTGAAAAAATGTTGAGAAAGTACATACCCTCTAATTAAAATTTTAAAATATGCAAGACAATACTATATATTGTGCATAAATACCTGCATATGTCATAGAAATAGAACAACATTAGTAGCAACGATAAACACGAAGTTCAGGATGGTGCTTACATCTGCAGATGGGCCTCCACAGTATGTGCATTGTGTTATTTCTTAAGCTGAGAGATGTGTACATATGTGGTCATCTGTCTCTTAAGCCCTTTTTGTACGTCTGAAATATTTCATAGTTAATTAGATGTTAAAAATCTATTTTTTTAAAGGAGGAACTAAAATAGAGTGCTGTGAGCACAGCAGGGCTTCTGATGAAAAGATTCTTCTTTAAAGACCTAAATAAGGCCTGCACCCTCGTCCCAGGGTACATTGCACACCCAGCATGGAAACCCTCTGATGTGACCATGCTGCTGCTTCCACTGCAGTGTTGACCCCTTTGACCTAGAGCTCTGCTCCTCCATCCTTGCATTTGCCCTCAGATGACACCACTCCCAGGGTGCCATGCCCCTGCGCTACTCAGCACACCCAGCCCACAGCAGCTTCTCATGCAGCCTGGCCTCTGCCAATAGATGCCCCGGACAACCCGCTCTAGCTATTCCCACTTTTCTCTGGTACATCTCAATTTCATGGGATGCCTCAGGAGCCATTTTTTAGAGGCATTTCTGAAACGCCAGTGATACAGCATTAATAAAACATTCCTCCCAGCTCGGGCATTTACTGAGTGTTCTCATTACTGAATCTCAGATGGCGTCTGCAGAGTGACTGGTTTCTCCAGTAGTCCTTGGCCTTGTACACAGCTGGCTTTCCCATTTGATATTCTGCTTAAACATCTACAACTCTGTGTTTAATAGTTAAGTGCAAAAATGCTCCAAGTTTTATTGCCACCATTGGAACTATTTTCCCACACTTTCTGCACACAATACCCAAGGCTGGACTAGCATTTGGTGAAATAATGCCACAATTTATCATCTTTAAAAAGTTTTTTGTTGCAAAACACTACACCATTACTACCAAAGGGTGTTTTGGCTTTTGAAAAAGTCTAAATTCCCTGAAAATTGGCAAAGATGTTTTATAGGGAAATTTTTGGTCCTAGTTACTCAAACTGAGTGATTTTGTCACCCCCAGTGTGTGCAGACAAAGACAGGGTAACCCAAAACTACAAAAAAGAATTTAAAATACTGAAAAAAAAATTAGTGGAGAAAAATAATTCAAAATGAAGCTCAACAACTGAAAAGAACCTAATCAAAGGGTTGGGACCGAAAGGTTGAGGTAACTAACAGGTCAGGTTTGAGTATGTCACCAACCCTCCCGCTCTGACCACACACTCATCTCCCTTTTCTGTTTCTCTTCTCATTCCCAGTAACTACTCTTCTCACTGCGTCCCTGTGTCCTCATTCTGTCTCCTGCTGAAATGAATACCAAGGCTGTGCTGACCTGGCACCAGTTCTTACTGAGCTGTTCTTAATTCCCAGAATCTGTCCTTCCCTTCCATGCCACCATCAAAACCCACCTGTTCTGTGTCTCATCTACAAGGGCTCATTCAGTTTTCACAACGGAAACTTGTCTTCTTTTAAGATACTAATGGAAGGTTATGGCTCCCCATCGTACCTTTCACGGACATTTACATGAGCTGTAATCCAAACAAATGAATCTTTGATGGTGAAATTTTAATGCCATAAAAGGCAGCTAGGAGAGATGTTTGGTGGGCTAAAGGTGCTTTTTCCATTTCCCTAAATCACAGTCCTTATAACTGATCACTCCATCTGCCCCAAAGCTATGTAGTGGGTTGACCTTGAAGGAGTAAACAGCGCCCCGCTTCTTTGTCTTTTTTGCAGTTTTGACACTCCAAGAAAACCTGTATTGTGCCATGCTCCTACAAGACAAGATGGGACAAGCAGATGGAGACGATCTCAATACCCTGCCTTTAACTCAGGCCCAGGACAGCCAGCTCCCAGGACAGCCAGCTGTAGGCAGCCAGGTGTCCTGACTCTGAGCCCTCATTAGAAGTCACACTGCATCTCACTTCTGGCTCTTCCCCTGCTGTCTACCAGCTCTGCACCTCTTGCTTGGCTTTCTGTTTGAGACTTTAGTGCTTTGGGTCTGGTGTTCTGCTCTCCATCTCAAACCTGGTCCAGCCTCACCCACTTAGACCATTTCACCTGATTCAAGCCTGGCCCTGAGACTACCCCAGTGTCAGCCTGTCTGGCTGGTGCTCCCCACTGGCCTTCCCAAGGACTAAAGGTAGGTCTCAGCTCCAACTTCAGTTCTCCAGTCCCTGATTTAGTGGTCAGGATGAGCAAAGCTAGCTTTAGACATGGGTACAGGAAATGCTTACCTCATGGTAATTCCTTGTGTGGTATAATCTGAAGGGCTATTTTACAGAAAAGTGGTTAGGAGCCCAAAACCTGGAGTTGGACCACTTGGGTTCAATTTCCATCCATTACCTATAAGCTGTTTCCTTCTGGGAAACTTCCTTAACCTCTTTAAGCCTTGCTTTTTGAGAATGATCGTGGCACTTACCTCGTAAGATTATCATTAAAATTAAAGGAGATGTACAAGTACCGTGCCTAGCATAGTAGCCAGCATGCAGTGAACAGTCAGTGCATTAGCTAACACTATAATCATTACTACAGTCAGGTGTCATAGGACCTGTGTTTTCACTACTGGAGATTCAGTCCTTTAACAGCTCCTCTTCAGACCTGCTACACTAATGCACAGTGGACTTTTGGTGACAGTCAGAGAACTTTATTCTTGACAGGACAGCAGTGAATTTAAGGAAATCTGAGGGTGGAAGTGGGTGGGAAATGTTGAAGCCAGAGGTATAAACAGAGAAGGAAACACTAAAGGTGAACTTCACCTGATTCACGGGCGTGCCTGGGCTGACCCTTCTGACCAGTCAGGGCATGGGTCTGTTACTGGGGATGAAAGGGGAGATTGTATATTGAATAGGTAACCATCAAGGTTCTTCTGTGTGGAACAACTCAAGGAGTCTCATGTACAGGAGAGATGTGCTAGGGGTACCATTAAATAAAATGATGTGAAGAGTGCCCTCTGGAGTTGTGTGACAGGGTGGCCCCGAACTGATAATGCTTGTCACACTCCTCGATGTCCATTCCACACCACTCCACCCCATCCACGTTGTGCAACACCCTGCTCCAAGGTGAAGACTGATTGGACTAAGCCGGTGGTTCGCAACTGGGAACAATTTTGACACCCAGGGGATATTTAGTTGTCACAACTGGACGGAAGAGGGGATTGCTACTAACATCTTAAGGGTAGAGGTCAGGGATATATGGCTAAACATCCAACAACACACAGAACAACCCCCACGGCAAAAAATTATCCAGCCCAAAATGTCACAGGGCCAGGCTTGAGACACTCCTCTAAGTCAAGCAGGGCAATCGTTTCTCCTCGCCTGTGATTCCTTTGGGGCTCAGACCTTCTTATGTGAAGAATGCTTGGTGTGCAGGGTGGAAAGCGAAGAAAGGGCAACATTTCACTAGAGAGTTGATGTGGTGAGAATCCACGACTCCACAGATGAATGATCTTAAGATTATTAATTAGCCCCATCCACACCCCTGCCGTGGCAATTCACAGAAAATTGAAGCTCTGCATTCATTTCACTTGTGTCTTGAGGGGTGGGGAAGCCCCTAGCTGACATTTTGTGTTTCTATATTTTTAAAGTATATTTTATTTCTTGAAAAGCACGTACATAGATAGCTCCTTATCAGGTAAAAAAAAAAAAAAAAAAATTAGCATTCTTTTTTCCTAAAGCCTAAGTAGACATAATTTTGGGATATGTTTGGTTTCGTTCTGTCTCCTGATTTTCCTGGGACCTGTGCCTAGGCAGTACCTTATCCCTCTCCTCTGCTAAGCACTGGACTAGACCACAAGATCCTTAAAGGGAGACTCTTCATCTTCCCCACCTTTTTATTACCCGTACTGAAAACAGACCTGGTACACAATAAGCACTCCATAAAGTTCGCTGAATGATTGAATGGGTGAATATATAAATGAACATAATCTGGAATTTTGTTCCCAATGTATTTTGCTAGTTTTGTCCTAAGAATTACTAGGCATCTTCACCATTTTTATACACCTACTGGCACCTGATAATCAAACATGACTCCAGAGTATCAATGTCATATTTTTTTCTAGAATGTTTTCACCTATCTCCTGACATTTCTATTTAATGTACTTGTCTGTGAGTCTCTTGTCCATCATTATCTTCCTGAGCCTCATGAAACTCACGAAAGCCCTTTCCAGCTTGTCATCCTCTGTGTGCTGAAGGCTTGTTCTCTCCCTGCAGTGTCAGGGCTGCTCCACACCATCCCAGGGGGAAGAGCCTTTCCCAGAGCCTTTGCCTATAGTGACTCCAGACGTGGCTTCCTGTCCCTGCTGGCTGCATCCTGACTTTCCTGTCACCACTGGGCTTGATCCCCCCACAAATCCCAGGAACCCCTCTCTCTCTGGTTTCCTCCATCCTGTCTAGAAATCCTTCATCCTCTCTAACTAGAGGAGGCAAAAAATGTGTTCTTCTCTGCACAGGCAATATTCTTTTTCTATTCTGGATTCCCTTACAAACCTCCAAAAGATAATGATGCCCTCTGTCCTCTCTGCTTTCTTCCTATTAATGCCACCCTCTGTCCTCCTCCAATTGTCTGTGAATAGTATTGTTTGGAACAAGATTTATTGCTTAGCCCAAAGTTGAGAGCTCACTTTAGAACTAGTTGATCAGATTGGGTTAATGTATATGCATTTTATTTTAACTTTATTTGAATTCACTAAGTGCTAAGGAATTTAAGCAATCAATAATATGTAAGTAAATGTTGAATTTAAAGAAAGTTTAATACACTGCATAACATTAAAAACAAGTAGAGAAAATGAGCTCAAGTTAAAGAAGTAATGATATGATGAGCTCTGTACATTGGGTGTGAAGGAAATTTCTAAGTGTCAGTGTCTGTAAAAACAGTGACTTGTTCCTTATCCCCCCTTATCTAAGGAGCAGAAGGGCACACACAGTGTAATAGTCTGACTCCATTTTCTGACATTTGCTGACAACTTTTAAGCCACTTTCCCCTTGTGTCCCACATCTGGGTAGGCTGACCTGGGTGCTCCTGCCTTTGGCTGTACCGAAAACAAACTCCACAAGCTCCCGCCTGTATGTGAGAACCCTCACCCTGGACCCCCTCAACCACTATAAAAGCCTCAAGCCAGCCCTTTTCTTTGGTCTCTCAAGTTCTGTTCTCCCACTAAAGCCTCATTATATAAGTAATAAACCTTTCATATCCCGTGTGTGTGTGGCCTCATCAATCTTGACATCAAAACTAAATTTTATGTGGGGGCCCATTCTGCTTCTGCAGAATAGTAACAACACAAAGTATGTTGGAATGAAAGAGACATATTCTCAAGGAGTAGGCCCCTTCTGCAGAAGTAGGGCAAAGAGAGGTCACTGTGGGTAACAGAAATTCTCCCGTGTTCTAGTCAGACTAGAGAAGATGTGACTTGTTCACAGTTTATGTGCACTCTCTGCCATGCACTGTTCCTATGAAATTAACAAAGTTTTGCTCTGGATGCTGATGACCATCCAAGTCTGGCCAGTTTGCTTGGAGGAAAATAAAAGAGAAGCAAAATGTATCTCTGCTTCTCACTGCTGCTCCATGAAGCAGGAGGAATCCAGCCAGAAGTGCATAGTTGGGACACACATGCTACAGGTAGCGATCATTTTGTCAAAGCAGAAACTTTTTTCACGTTGCCGATCATCTGAGGTTATTTTTCCCAAAAATTCACACAAAATTACTCATCCCTAAATAGAAGTAGGACATTGCCTGCCTGCAGTATTACCATCCCATTGGCAGCTTTAATGAGATAAACATTGCAGGCCCTGAAATCAAGTTTATCAGATTAAAATCCAATTTGCCAAATGAGAGAAAAGTATTTACCAATTTTGTGAATACGTGGAATAGAAAAATCAGTTTGTCATCTTGAAATATATAGGACACTGCATTTGATAAACAGGAAACAAATGTTGCCAACATCCTTCTCTGATTTAAAGAAAAAAACTTTTAAAAAACCACATTGCATCTCACTGAAATATTTTGGGAGCAATGCATTAGATAGTGTACTAAGAGCACTAACGAAATGTCTTCCCTTCTTTCTTTATCATGTTTTATTATTCTTATTTCCTCTGCATCTTAGAAGCCGAGAGTGGAACAGCTCTGAAAGATGGAACTTCAGGGAATTTCTCCTGCCTGTGCTTTGTAATTTCACAAGCCATTCTGTATCTGTTATTCGTTTCCTGTGAGCGACTAAATGGATGTCTTTAATGTCTCTTTACAGATGAGAGCCCAGGAGATAGGTGGGCAAAAACTTTATCACTGATCATCATCAGTGATGACTGAGCATCACCTAAGGTCATGACAAAAGATAGACAACAGGAAACAGAGCCAGGTTAATCTAGAAAATGTTACACTTCCTGAAAACTAGAATTTGCCTTCTGGGACAGAAATGTTTATAAGAGCAGAGATATGAGTATTTGAATAATTCTCTTAAACTTACATTAATAACCAGTAGCTACTGTGTCTTTTTTTACCCCAGCACTAATATACCACTTAGCACATAGTAGACGTATGATAAATGCAGAAGAAAATGAATGAATGCATTAGAACCATTAGGTCTTTTTGCCAACCTCATAGGTTATTTTATACTAATATACACTGATGAATTAAATATTGACATAGCTAAATCACTCTAATTCAAAAATTAGTTCGACCTGCGTGATCTAAATGATGCTGACAGAACAATGCTCAATGAAAAGACTGTACAGAACATTTGCATACACCTCCCTGGATACCTCGGTAAGAGTTTCTTCAGGATACATTCTCAGCATCAAAGGTGCCTAGTCAGGGAGTTTTCTTATCTTTAACTTTACTAGCTATTGCCAATCTGCTCTCCCAAAGGGCTGTACCAATGCAAACTTTTCAAGCTGGGTAAAAAGTGTTTTCGACAATCTGCATCTTTGTTAGCACTTGGGCTCATCTATATGAGGGGTGTAGCTATTGTGGTTTTTATTTGCTTTTTCTTGATTTGTAGTGAGATGGAGCATCTGCTAATGTTTTATTGGTTACTCAGGTTTACTTTTCTGCTCTTCTGTAAATTGGCTCACAACTTTTTCCCATTTTACCATTGAATTTTGTAGCTTCTTCCTATCGATTTGCAGGAGTTCTTATGCATCCTGAGTACTAACCCTCTGGTGGTTATATGCACCAAAAATATATACACTGGATTGTCTTTTCCACTTCCTTAAGATGTTCTTGATGGATGCATTGTTTATTTTAATATAATTGAATCCATGGGTCCTTTTTTTCATAATCACAGCAGCATTGTTTGTAATAAGAGAAAAAATGGAAACATTCTAGTAATACATCACCAGGAAACTGGAAAAATGAATAAATCAATCCTTATATATTCAAACAATGAAACACTATGCAACAGTGAAGGAATTGGAGCTACACATATCAGCATAGATAGATCTCACAGAGAAAACATTGAGTAAGAAACACAAGTTGAAGAAGACAATAAGCAATATACATGAACTTTAAAAACATTAAAAATGATTTAGCATAAAGCACAAAGAAATACACAAGAAAAGAAACTCCAAAGTCAGGTTTATCATATAGTTCTTTGTATGTTTTCATATTTTTATACTTTGAAATAATAAGTTTATTGAATGCAGCTGCAGCTCTGGTATCTATGTCTCTCTCTAAAGAGCCAGATCAGCTCTCCAGAAGTCATGTTGAAGAAACATGCAGCTGGCACTGAACCTACATTACGGATTCCTAAGAGCATGTCTTCCAGGATGAGAAGGTTGAGATCAACACTAATGATCAGGGAAAGAGGATTGTCTGAGCTATGTCACTTTCACAGGCATAAAATGATTGATTACAGACACTGCAAATAATCAAGTTACAATGAACCCCACAACATGATTTTTGGTGCCAAAAGTACAACTGAACATAGATTTGATTACTCAACTCTCCAGTAAAACAAGCAGGCCAAAAATCTACGTGGAATATAAGAAAGAGATTAAAAACTTTTATCTAAAGTATGGTTTGAAGAAAATTGCAGAGGCTTCCTTTGGTAAGCTGGCACATAACCACAGTAGAGCTTTAATGACACCCAGTGCCAGGGCACAAACACTTTTATAAACGTTACTGGTCTCAGTATGGTCAATGAACCAGCTGCCACTGCCACTGCTTATGGCTTGGACAGGACAGTTGCTGTCAAATGAAATGTATTGATCTTTGACACAGGAGGTAGCGTTTTTGAAGATGGAATCCTTGATGTCTAGTCTTCAAGTAGGGACTAGGGTCATCTACTTGGTGGAGAAAACTTCCTTAACCAAAGGTCAACCATTTCAACATCAAGGTCAAGGGAAACATAAGAAGGACCTTAGCGAGAACACGAAGTCTATCTGATGCCTCTCTGATGCTTGTGAACATTTTAAACATATGCTCTTTCAGGATCCTTGACAAGATTTACATTAATTTCATCCAAATCTACTTTGCCCGTGTCCGTTTAACAACTGAACAGTGGCATGTTTTGTGGCTTGCTGGACCCTGTGGTGAAAGCCCTTCATGAAGTCAATGAAGACAAATCATAGGTCCATGACCATTTTGGTTGGTGGCTCTGCCCATATCCCAAGATTCAGAAGCTCCTTCAGGACTTCCTCAGTGTTAAGAATTTAAAGTGGACCATAAACAGTGATGAGATCATTGCTTATGGTACAGATGTCCAGGCAACCATCTTAGGGGAAAAAAATCTGATCGTTTCTAGGATTTGCTGCTTGTGGTGGGCTCTTGCTGTTCCTTGGCATTATAAGTACTGATACCATCATTGTGCCAAGTAGGCACAAATTGTAATTACCTACTTTAATGATCAACCTGGTGCACTCATTCAGGTCTATGAAGTCGAATGTGCAGTAACCAAGATTAACAGTATGTTAGGCAAGTTTTAGCTCCCAGATGTTTCTTAAGCTGAAGAAACATTTGATATAGATGTCTCCAGCATCCTCAATATGTCTGCTGTACACAAAAATACATAAAAAGAGGACAAGAGTATGACAAAGGCCATTTGAGCAAGGAAGATATTGTGCAGAAGGTCCAGGAAGTGGAAAAATAGAAAGCTGAATACAAGAAGTAGAGATACAAGTTGTTCTCCCAAGAACTTCTTCAAATCCTTGCATTCACCATGAAGACCATGGAAGTTGAAGAACATGGAGCCCAAGGTCAATAATGACGATAGACAGACAATTCTTGATTAAGGCAATGAAAACATCAATTAACTAGACAAGAATCAGACTTCTGAGAAGGAAGAATATCTGTACCAAAAAAGAGATAGGGTCTGAAACTCCATTATTCTCAACTGTACCAGAATGTAGGCAGCCTACCGGGAGGAACGTCTGGAAGTACCCTCAGAGTGGAGCTCCTCATCTATATGATGACTACAGATTCCAATTTGCTCTGGACACTCTTGCTTTATGCCTGTTATTCTAAGCTAAATAATAATAGTGCCACCTTCCCTTCAGGGGAGACCCAGTTTGGAGGACAATTTATAAGGTCACTACTCATCTTTACCCACCACTGAAGAGGCTAGCCAGATCAGAGAGCAGAGAGCATATTCCACACAATCACAAAATTTGTAGGACTCAAATTTGTCATGAGAAATCCTATGGCAGTTTTTAAAAAATAATGTGTGTACTCCGGGATAAATACATTAATGGGCATTCTGAATACTTGAACGTGGGAGCACAGAAAGAGGAAATACATTACACTTGATGGTTTTGAAAACGTGTGGAAAATGCAGTTCATGTCCTGAAGCATAACGCTTCTTTTTTTAAATAGGCAATGTATAAAATAGAAATATTTTATAACAAATGTTTTATAAAAAACATAAAAACAACTAAATGAAATACAACACAATGCTAATAACAGTCGTCCGTGGAGTAGAGGATTAGAAGCACTTGCTTTTTTTCTTGTTTACACTTTCTGTAGTTCCCAGTTGTTTTACAGTAAGCACATATTGCTTTTGTAATCAGAAAAAGACTTTTTTAAATGTTCAGAATAACTCAAAAAATGCAGCATGCAACTGCAGAATACAAGACGTGCTTGAAGTGGTTCTGAAAGGCTGAAAATAAAGGGATGAGCAAAGGTGCAGCAGGAAAGTGCACACCAAACCCTGAGATCCGGCTCTCCAACGATGGAGGACTCAGGCCAAGAAACATTAAACAACACAAAGGTGGACAAGTTGTAATAGTAAAGGCTTCAATTTACAAAAAGCCATGATATATCTACGTACCCAAATAACATAACAGCAACCTTTACAACTCAGAAACTTGGGGCCGGCTCTGTGGCCAAGTGGTTAAGTTCGCAGCGCTTCGCTGCGGCGGCCCAGGGTTCGGATCCTGGGCATGGACATGGCACCACTCATCAGGCCACATTGAGGCGGCGTCCCACATCCCACAACTAGAAGGACATGCAACTAAGATATACAACTGTGTATGGCGGGGGGTGGGGGAGATAAAGCAGAAGAAAAAAAAAAAGATTGGCAACAGTTGTTAGCCCAGGTGCCAATCCTTAAATAAAAACTCAGAAACTACAAGGAGAAGAAAAAAATATCAAAGACTTAGACAATATCATGTTGTTTTCCAAGTGAACATGGAACACTCATTAAAACTGACCATATGTTAACCCACAAAGAAAGCCTTAATAAGTCTCATCAAGTAAAGATAATCAAAAATATTATCTAATTGGGGCCAGCCTGATGGTGTAGTGGTGAAGTTCTCATGCTCCACTTTGGTAGCCCAGGGTTCACCAGTTCAGATCCCAGGTGCAGACCTATGCACTGCTTATCAACTCATGCTGTGGCAGGTGTCCCATATAGAAAATAGAGGAAGATGGACACAGATGTTAGCTAAGGGCCAATCTTCCTCAAAAAAAAAAAAAAAAAGTATTATCTACTCACAATGCAATACACCAGAAGTTCATAGTAAAATTTTTAAAGATCCTTCTACTTGAAAATTTAAAAACTCAGTATTACACAATTCATGGGTCAAAGTAGAAGTGCAGGCTGAAATTGCAGAATTTCTAAGAATATTGATAAAAATACTACATATGAAAACCTATGGGGTACAATTAAAGCAGTGATCAGAGGGAAATTGATAACATTAAATATCAATAAAATGAAAAAATGAAAATAAATTAAACATCCAACTCAAAAAATTACAAAAAGAACAAGAAAATAACACCCACAAAAAGTCAGAAGTAATAAATTAATAATAGCAAAAATTAATGCTAGCAAAAAGAATGATTTAAAATGAAAAAATAAGGTTATTTGAAAATATCAAAAAATAGAGAAATCACTGGCTAACCTCGTCAAGAAAAAGGGAGACTTTAAGCACATATACCCAAAATAAGAAATTGCAAGGAGGAAGTAACCATCAAAATAAGGGCAATCAGGGGCCGGCATGGTGGCACAGCAGTTAAGTGCACACGTTCCACTTCTCAGCAGCTCCAGGTTCACCGGTTCAGATCCCAGGCACAGACATGGCACCGCTTGGCACACCATGCTATGGTAGGTGTCCCACATATAAAGTAGTGGAAGATGGACATGGACGTTAGCTCAGGGCCAGGCTTCCTCAACAAAAAGAGGAGGACTGGCAGTAGTTAGCTCAGGGCTAATCTTCCTCAAAAAAAAAAAAAGGAGGGGAAAGAGCTCCCACCTCTCCAGGGCAGGTGTACCAAAGAACGTGTGGCCATTTTCAGTCTGCCGCTACATTTCTTAAAACTGGGATAACTCAACATTATGTGCTGTAGGGGAGGAAGACAATTCCTCTACCCATTCTAGGTCCTTCTGGCTGGCCTAAGAATTACAGTGACATGAGACAGAATAACAGGAGAAAATCAAACAAAGCGTTATAACATGTGTACATGAGAGAAACCCAGGAAAACTGGATAACTTGCCAGAATGCCCAAAGCTGCCACCTTAAATAACATCTTTAGCTAAAGATAAAGGAGGACGTTGTGGGTAGTGGTTTGGGACTTCAAAGAGGAGGAAGGCAATTCACATGGATATTGAAAAGCAAATGTTTGGTAAACAGAACCTTGATAAGAACTGGCTTAGCAGGAACCCTCATAGTTTACCGATACCCAGAGTTATCTATGGTGAAGGCCTGTCCTGGGGACAGGGCTTTCATCTTAAATTCTTTTAGGCAGTTGGGTGGGTGCAAATCAAAGTTTCTCTCAGTCTTTTGTTCTTAAAAATAATCAAGCCAGGGGCCAGCTGGGTGGGTGGCATAGTGGTAAGTTCCTACACTCAGCTTTGGCAGCCCAGAGTTCATGGGTTCAGATCCCGGATGTGAACCACATGCTCATCTACACGCTGCCCATCAAGCCATGCTGTGGCAGTGACCCACATACAAAATAGGGGAAGATTGGCACAGATGCTAGCTCAGGGATAGTCTTCCTCAAGCAAAAAGAGGAAGATTGGCACAGATGTTAGCTCAGGGCCAATCTTCCTCACCAAAAATAAAAAATAATAATCAAACCAAAGAGACACATTTGGGGTGGCCAATTCTGATCCCCCACAGTGCTTCATAATGTGATGCAATAAAAAGTACGCAACTGTAGCAATAATCTTGCCTAAAAAATTAAATCTGAACATCTAATCAAGCCTCTGACTCTCTGTTTCCAATTACTGTATAAGGGATAGAAGAAAAAGTTAACACCTTAAAGAAGCGATCAGCCCAATCCAGAATGTGGGACGTTCTATAGGACAAATAACCAGAGCAGGGCTGTTACAGAATAACTAAATGCAATATGAAGATGTTTAGATTCTGACTCAGACAAACTAAAAAGATATCTTTGAGATAATTGGAGAAATTTGAACATAGACTGTGTAGGGGAGGAAAAATAATTTTCTGCCCTTCTAGGTTCTTGACTGAATAAAAGACCAATTAACAGGAGAAAAAAGATTGATTATACGTACATATATGTGTACCTACCTACAGGAGCCCCACAAATATTCAAAACTCCAAAGGCAGCCAGACATCAAGGCTTATACAGCATCCTGGGCCAAGGACAGGGAGAGGGGTCTGGGGCTTCTAGGGGGGAAGGCCGTTCAGAGGAAGGTGAGAGAGGACATGTTTGGTGACAAAGGTTGTTCTGCCCTCTCAGGGGAAAAAGCCATCTCTGGTGACAGCTCTCCTCCTGGTACAGGCCCCCTGCCCCATGTAAATTCCCCTTACAAAAGGGGGACTTCTTCAGAGCAGCTCCTGTGCCTGCAGTTTCTCAAAAGAATCAGCTCAAAATAATCCTTATGCCAAAGAGGCATGTTTTGGGGTGGCACATTCTGTGACCCTTCAACTGGGTATTAGGTGATATTGAAAGGTAACAGAATATGCCACCCCAAAATATGCCACTTTGGTATACTGGTTATTTTGAACTAAAAGAACCTAAAAATAGCAAATGCAGAGAAAGGCATTCCCTGAGCTCCCTGTATCTGCCTAAAGACAGATCCTCCAGGAGGCCAGCCCGCTGGCATAGTGGTTAAGTTTGTATGCTCCACTTCAGCGGGCCTGGGGTTCACCAGTTCGGATCCTGGATGTGGCTCTACACACCATTCATCAAGCCATGCTCTGGCAGAGTCCCACATACTAAAAATAAAGGAAGATTGGCAACAGATGTTAACTCAGCAACAATCTTCCTCACAAAAAAAAAAAAAAAAACCTCCAAAAGGACCTCAAATGTCATAGATTCCCTCTAGGGAGTTTCACCAAGCAGGGAAGATTGACTCTTATCACAGGAGAGGAGACTAGAAGTCAACACCACACCCAAATATCAGCCCTCCCATCTATTCTTCTACGGGCCCATTCATCTTTCCTAAAAATCATTTACTCTCTTCTGAGACCTACATACCCTCTCTCCTTTCCCTGTTAAGATGGCATTTAAGTCTGAATGCTAAGCCACCTCTGGAGTTACTCATTTTTCCCTGGGTCTCTCCCATGTATACATGAGGTGTACATATTAATAAACTTCTGTGTTTTTTTCTTTTACTACAGGGGGTCTGAGTCAAGAACTTGGACAGGTAGAGGGAAATTCGTTTCCCCCACATACACACTATTAATTCTATTATATATATATATATGTATAAATTCTATCTTTTAAACATAACAACAAAGTATTGATAGGTTGTTAAAAGATAAACTGAGGCATGTTAAGTTTTAAGAGTTTCTTTGAGCAAACTCGATTGGAATTGAGCAGTGCCAAACCAGAAGTGGTTAGGAGTCTCCACAGACAGGAGCTCAGGGAGAGACTTTATTGTACAGAAAAGGTGGAAGCAAAGGAAGGAAATGATTGATTGGCTTGAGTTTAAAGCCTAGTTGGCTGTTTGTGATTGGTCGTCCTTAGGTGTGGAGATCATGAACCGGAGGCATTTACAGGCTTAGATTTGGGTTTGCCTAAGTAGACCACCAGGGGAACTGGAGCCACAACAGTCTAACGGTCTCCTTGTTTAACTCATTTAACAAGGTGAAATAATATGACGTTTGGGATTTGCTTTAAAAACATAAGAGAGGGAGGTGGGAGATGGATGAAACAAAATCAGCAAAATGTTGATGAAATCGCACTTAAAATTTTTCTTTTGGGGGTGGGGGGCCTTCTTCCCATGTTATTAAGTGGCCTAGCGAGGTCTCTTGGTGTTACTTGGTTCAGGATTCCTGAAGAGTAACTATAATTGACTCAGCCAAGCTGTAGGCCACCAGCTTGGGTTTAAGGTTTAGCTTTCTGTCTGTTTACTCTCCATTCACTTGAGTCCAAAGAGCTGGGAGGAGTGAGTTATAAGGTAGGAAACCTGACCACCTGGGCCTGTCCCTTGAGGGGCCAGGGGTGAAGACTAGGGCTCTTCCACAGAATGAAGCAGCTGAGGGGGAGCAGACACACTCATTAGCATCTTTAGTGCTGGCTTCCTGAGGGTAGGAGGAGCTATCTTCTAATTGGATCAGCTCCACGTGCACCAACTCAATTTCAAAAATAACATAGTCTTTTTGACTCATAAACTTATTTTGAGCCCCACGGCTATTTGTCGATGTCTTTAACTGCTCATTGTAACAAGGAGTGAATGGGGATCAGGAGTTATTATGTCCCTTTACAGCTGAGGGAAGCGGCAAAGCAACTTACCTACCCAAGGCGCAAAGCAGTTGGTTCTAGGGGAAATATACGAATTGTAGTTTTGTAAATCAACTATACAGTACCTCTGGGGAATTGTGTTGTGTTGAAAGCAACTAATAAGTATCTTTAAGGAACCCCTCACTTTTAAAAAATTTCTTTTAAGACATTCCTGTGGAAAATCTACATTGCCAGCATGGGTGGGTGTTGGAATAGTAAGAAATAGGTTGGAGGGTCAGAGAACATCCTGCTTACAAAAGGCCTTAAGAAGCAGGCTAAGGAGTTTTGAACTCATGGCTTTGCTGAAAGTGCTGACCAAGAAGGTCAAGTTCATAAAAGCACGGTGAATTAAAGAGAAAGACAGATGAAAGCTGGGACACCAGCTAGGAACTTCAGTAATAAGTCCTGATCTACAAAAAGCAGCAGTGGAAATGTAGAGGATGCAAAGTATCCGAAAGATATTCCGAAGTGAGAAATTATTTATTTTGATGACCTGGACTTAGGGGATGGAGGAGAATAAAAAGCCAAAGATGACTTGAAAGTTTCTGATTTGGAAGACTAAAATGTAATGCTACCCCGGATAGATATGGAATAAGAATGGGAACCACCATAGAAGGAAGGCAGCCTCTCAGCATCTATTAGTAAGAGTTGGAAGTAAGTAGGTGTCAATGAATAAAAGGCATAAATTGCAAGACAAGCAAATAGTTTATCTGGGGTCTCAAGAACTGCCATTCAAGGGGTATAAATTCAGCTAGAAACCCCAATAGTGTCCCTCTAGGAAGTAAAAGGGGCTTTTAAAGACAAAGAAGGTAGCTTGTATTACAAAGATACAAAGAGATTTAATTGGAGTTGGAGAGAGCTAGTCTTGGCTAAATATTGGCTATTGATTCTATTCTCACAAAGTCCACAATCATCAGTGATCAGGATGTCTGTTCTCCTACTGACTTCTCAAACAATTGCTTGCAAACAATTGTCATCTTGGCCCAGTCCAAAGATTTGGCCCAGTCCAAGTTTAAGACAGCAAAGCACTTTCTCTGAAAGGGCCACTACAACTCCATTTTATTTACTTATGTATTCATTGTTATTTATTTATTTATTTTGCTGAAGAAGATTTGCCCTGAGCCAACATCTGTGCCAGTTTTCCTCTATTTTGTATGTGGGTCGCCGCCACAGCATGGTTTAATGAGTAGTGTATGTCTGCACCTGGGATCTGAACCTGCAAACCTGGGCCACCAAAATGACTCCATTATAGTCAGTTTTGACATAGGATAAGAAAACATCTTGAAGGCACAACTCCTGTACGTATCATATACATGTACAAAATTCTCTGATTCCTTTATAAACATTTATTGAATTCTGAAAAATGTGGAATTCAGGAAATTTAGACAATTTTCAGTCTTTTGAGAAGATAATTCTGGGCCCAGATAATTAATACTGAAATTAATTTATTAACACAGTAGGTGAGCTGAGAATTTAAATCTGTAAAGTTATTTAGTCATTCTTGCATTTCCTTCACATCACTGATTCCAACAGCTTTACCAGCTGTGTAATAATCTTAGTCATGGGAAATTCAATAAAATTTCTTTTACTTTAAATTATATTTACTGTGAAATACTTTAATTACCCATGGATAAAATTCAATTGGCAAGGAGAATCATTCTCGGGTTTGAAATGTACAAACATTTGACATTGGAGTGATTACTGTGGTTGATGCTATTGCTTTCACAGAAAAGAGCAATCTAATTTCTTCCGGAAGCCAATGCATCATGTCACAGTGTCAGTATCTTCAAACAGTGATAATCCAAGCGAATTGTAGGCTATTTCCCAAGAGAAATGGCTCTAAAGGCACACCTAGCTCTCTAATTTTGTAAACACATATATCTTCTTGCAATTTGACCATCATCTCAAAGTTAACTCCTTGAAATTGAGAATGGACTCTCTGTAACTCAGGAGCTTTCAATCTTGGCTGCACATGGGAATCACATTGAAGAACTTAAAAAAAAATCATACTAATATCCAGCTCCCACACTCTCCCTTGTGTTAATCTAAGTGGTCTGCAGTGTGGTCCAAGGAGTTTGATGCTCCCCAGGTGATTCTAACAAGCAGACACGGTTGACGATGTCTTATGTTTTCCTCAGATTCTTTGAAAGCTCAGATTTCTTTTCACTTTTTTAACAAATTCCTGAAGTTATGAAAACCTTATTAGAATACACCACTGGTGAAACGGAAAAAATGCCAGAAGGAATAAAAACCAACCAACCAAACAATGCAAGGACAAAAAAAGTAGGAGAGCACTTTAGGGAGAAAATTGTTGTTTGGGGAAATTATGCAATTATTCTAAATTTAAATTTGTTCATCTAAAATTATTTTTAGATGGACAAAGCCAGAACCCAGGACTACTTTGTGTGGGAAATGTCGAATCTAAAGGAGGTTGGAATTGTTCAGCATAAGATAGGAAAATGACATTTCCCTCAGGCAGAGAAGCTATTTCCTATTGGTTTTATTGTTGATCGGTTGGCCAATATGTTTGATTTTCTTAAAGTGAGCATTTTGCTGATTCTTCTGGCAGCTGAAAAACAGTTGATTGTTTGTTTGTTTGGTTGGTTCGTTGGTTGATTTGGGGATGAAAGAGAGAAGAAATTGGGAGATGGCCTCTATATCTGCCAATAGGTCAGATCCTAAGATCTGGAGAGAAATGACCAGTGAGAAGCTTCTATGATAGGATTTGGTTGCTGGAGCTTTGAAACAGCAACGTTAAGTATCTTTCTTTTCCATGTTGGAATCACCCCTTGATTGCCCACCTAAGTCTTCCATAATGCTTTGCTAATAATCACTACTACCCATTATCTATCTTAAGTTGGTGTGGTCTTAAAGATTGAAGAAAGGAGTGGTGTTTGTGTTCATAGTGAAATAGCACAAGCTGCAATAGCAGGAATGAAACATCAAAAGTTAGGAAAAAAGCTATTGGATGATATGTGACAAGCAGAAATCCTATAGCGGCTGCACTGCCATTTTCTGCAGTTATACAGGAAGAAATCCTGATATGTTTTATTTAGAGATGAAAGGAGTAAATAACTTCAGAAAGTTTAAGAAATTGAGGAATGTATGCCTTCATCCAAGGCAGCCCAATTCCAGATAATTCTGAATATGCTACAGTAGAGAATGTTGTGCTGCTCAATATCCATGTTGTTTCTCCTCTTCCTGAGAACACCCCCAGAAGACATTTCCTGCCCCCCTTACTATTAGGTTTGGCCATGTGATTGGGTTCCAGCTAATGGAAAGTGAGCAGAAGTAATTTAAAGCACTTCCAGGCTTGACTTCTAGAACTTCTCATATGATCTTCCATATTCTACCTCTTTATTCATTAGGCAGTTGAATGCAAAGTTTTTGGGGTTGAAATTTGAGAATACCCTAGAAGATGATGGAGCCACTAAAGGAAGGAGTCTAGGTACCTGAATCATCACAGAAAAAGCTGCCCATCAAACACTCTTCGGACTATGAAAATGATAAAAACAATTTGTGGGTTGTTTGTTACAGCAGCTAGCAGCTAGTTTTACTTAACAATATACTAAGTGACTATCCAAATCCAAAGAGACCCATTCTGTACAGTCATTCACCAAAAAAAAAAAAAGCCTTCAATATATTTAAAAGAGTTCAAATCATATGAAGTAGCTTTCTGACCACAAGGGAATTAAATTAGGTAATCAACAACAGAAAGAAATCTGGAAGATCCCCAAATATTTAAAAACTAAATACATTTAAGAAACTCGTGGATCAAAGAAGAAATCAAAAGGGAAATTAGAAAGTATTTTGAACAGAATGAAAATGAAAACACAACATTTCAAAATTTGTGGGAAGATGTTAAAACAGGGAAATTTATAGCACATTGTACTGTTGTTTCTTTAATAGATCTATATCCCATCTCCTCAATTCTGTTACTCTCTTCCTCATTATTTTTGTTCTGCCCACATGAGGATGGAAACTATGATTTGATCTTCTTTGCCTTACTACTAATTATTGTAATTTGCCCACTAAATAAACACATTTCAAGAGACAACTGTTGGCCTATAATACTGGCTGAGAGCAGGAGCTTGATACTACTAAATACATAAGGAGGAAACTTTGGCTTGGACAGACGGAAACCAAGGAAACAACGAGACTTGGTAGCTCCACTGTCCAGATAGCTGTGCTAATTCAAAGCATTTCGTATTCAGGTTCACCTCATTCACAATCTTGATCCTCATTCTCTTCTCTTTCAAAAGAGCACTCAGAGCAGGGATGTATCTCCAAAACTTCCATTTTCTTCCCTTTGTAACTTATTGCAAAATAACATATTCGGGTACAGCACCTTGAACGTGTTTGTGTTTCTGTCTTCTACACACTCTCGACATGCAGACTCCATGAAGGTACACAATGAGAGCGGTCCCTCTCTTTATATGCCCTTCATTAACCACTTTCAAAGGTAAAGCAATGGCCGATGACCATGAAAAAGTAATTCTGGTCACATTCCCACTCTTCTATATCGTTTTGATGAAGACCCACCTTTTGAGTCGATCAGTACATGATTCCTACTCCTTTCCCTTGACTATTTTAGCGGACTTTTCTCAGACTTCTGCAGCTCCATTTATCTTCCTCATGACTTTAGGACTGTATTTTTATCCAAGAGTCTATATAAGAGAAAGATGGTATTTGGAGTTTTATTTCCATTGCCTTTCTGATGATTCCTTCCATTCGGATAGCATTGTTGTCTGCATTCCAGAATGTATCTCACCAATGTCTTTGAGGAATAATCAACCATTACTGCTGCTTCCTGTTCTGGAGCTCAAACTTAGAGCACAAAGCTTATCATAATTTAAGTATATTTTGGAATCTAATTTTCTGAGATACATTACTTGAGTTTGGCCACAATAATCAAACCCTGTTCTTAAACCCTATTTTCACTATTCAGTGTATTGCATAGTCAAGTGAAGTATGTTAATTTAATAAGCCTTTTGTGCTCCATGTCTAGTTATCTCATATTTTAAATGACATCGTGTTAAGCACACAAATTCAGCTCTCTCCTTCAAAGGCAGTGTATCTTACCAATTTTTATTAGAACACAATAAACCCTGCCATTAATATAGCACTTTAGAACTCTTGTGTAAAACCAACACCTTGTATTTAGAGTGACAAGTTAATAATCACTGCCATCTGCAGGCAACAAAAAAATTCTGGCTTGTACCAACTTGTTCGAGCAAAGGCAATTTCAAATGAACAAAATAATTATATTTCCAGGGAACAACGCACTCAGATAAAAACAGACTAGGTTATTTCCTGCCCTTCATATTTGCATTGGAACGAACAGCAGCAGAGCAAACAGAAGAATAATGTTGAGCAAAAGCAGTTGCACTGGCAACCCTGAGGTCACAATCTTTGCTAGAGAATATAGAATGGGAGGCAAGATGTGAATGGAGAATAGATGTGTCCCCCAGTAGAATTGTTTTGGAGCATCACTGCTCTCAGTTGACAAATCCAATTCATTTATTTCAGCTCCCTCTGCAACTCTTTCTGAGCAAATCAGTAATATAACTTACTTGATAAGCCAAAGTGATAGCCAGTCACATGCTGAATATCTGTCTGGTATCCATACTGAACTCAAGCCTATGTTATCTATAGTAGAGCAGGGAATCGATGTGTTCCAATTCATTGTCTGCATATGTAAATACAGTGTGGAGAAAATACTACGATATATCAACTGGAAACATGTTTGTTTGGTTTTTTTAATGATTGGCACCTGAGCTAAGATCTGTTGCCAATCTTCTCTTTTTTCTTCTTCTTCTTCTTCTCCCCAAAGCCCCCGAGTATATAGTTGTATATTCTAGTTGTGAGTGCCTCTGGTTGTGCTATGTGGGCCATCACCTCAGCATCGCTTGATGAGCGGTGCCATGTCCACGCCCAGGATCTGAATCGGCAAAACCCTGCGCCGCTGAAGTGGAGCACAAGAACTTAACCTCTCAGCCACGGGACCAGCCCCATGGAAATATGGTTTCTTTTAATGTTTTCAAGAAATTATACTTTTTAAAAGATACTCTTGGATGATAGCCTAACTCTGTTTCTCAATGGTAGCTACTATCGTCACTCAGGAGGAACAATCCCTCATGATTCTGTGCATTGCAGGATGTCTGGCATTCCTGGACCCCACCCATTAAGTGTCAGTAGAATCTCCCAGTCAGATGACAATCAAAAATGCTCCCATGTATTTCAAAATGGTCGCTAGGACAACAATCCTGCTCTGTCTCTCAATAAAGGATCTTTGGTAAGGTTTCCCAACAGGACTTGAAGAATTTAATAAGCAAATTCCTGTATGGTCAATGATTCTTTAAAGAAACTCTAAACCAAAGATGCAAAGGAGAGCTGAATCTAGGGGATAATTTGTACAGAACCATAAAAAGTACTCATCTCTGCTTCTACCTTTTGCTAAATGATGCCTAAAAGAGGGTTCAAAGTTAGAAACTTTAAAATGACCAAAAAAAAGAATAATAACAAATGACAAACTAGAAACATATTTGCAAGGGTTAATAACTTTAATGTATAAAGAATCTTTACATATCAATAAGAAAAAACTAATGTCCAAGAGGAAACCAGATGAGGCAATCAGCAAGCAATTCAAAAATAAGAAAAATGGTTAATAACATAACAAAACATATTCAACGTTATTAATAATCCAATAAGCATAAATTATAAAAATTAAAACAAAGAAGTAATATTTTGACCCATAGAATTGAAAACTTTATTTACATGAAAATACTCAGTATTGGTAAGGATTCAAAGACATGAGCAAAAAGAGACAAGAACTGACGCAGCCCTTATGGAAGAAATTCAGCCATAGCCATCAAAGCCTTAAAATTTTGCAATTCATTTAATCCATCGACCCTGTCTTCAGGAATTTAGACTAGGAATATAATTGTGGTTGTGAGCAAAGATTTGGCTACAATGTTGTTCACTGAATCATTATTTTTTTGTAGTAACAAAGCAGATACAACTTACATTTTCAAGAATAGGAAGTAGATTTTAAAACTATTATAAATCTAAACACATGGATAAGAACAGATCAGTGGTTACCAGAGGAGGAGAAGATGGCGGGAGGGTGAAAGGGGTAAAGGGAAACATATGTATGGTTGTGGATAAAAACTAGACTATCGAGGAGCCGGCCTGGTGGCATAGTGGTTAAGTTTAGGCGCTCCGCTTTAGCAGCCCGGGGTTTGTGGGCCTGGATCCCAGGCATGGACCTACACATCTCTCATCCAGCCATGCTGAAGGAGCATCCCACATACAAAATAGAGGAAGATTCACACAGATGTTTGCTCAGCAACAGTCTTCCTCAAGCAAAAAGAGGAGGATTGGCAATGGATGTTAGCTCAGGGCCAACCTTCCTCACCAAAAAAAAAAAAGAGGACATTAGACTATTGAGGGTGAGCAGTGCAGTCTATACAGAAACTGATATATAATAATGTAGATCTGAAATTACACAATGTTATAAACCAATATGACCTTGATAAAATAACTTAAAAAATAATAAAAAGGGGAAAAAACTATTGCATATCTAGAAAATAAGATATTATGAACTAAAAATAATGCCTTGGAAAAATATTTAATGATTGGAAAATAGTCTCACTAAGGGAAAAAAGCAGGATACAAAACAATTTGTATATTATAATACCCTTTTTATAAAACATACATGAGAGTGTGTATGTGAATAATATATATTTATACATTATAGAGAGAGACAGAGAGAGAGAGAGAGAGATGCTATGTCTCTCTTGTGTAGAGAGATTGTCTATCTCTTTTTTCTTTGCAAACTCAAAACCTAGCATGGTGCCAGAAACAAAGAGTGTGTTTTAAGTGCACCAAGTCAGTCACATTTATAAATGAGTGATTCATAAAGGACTATGAAAACATTCACTAAGATGTTTATGGTCATTGGGGCTGAGATAAATGAATTTTTTCTTTTTTCTCTTGGCTTATCTTTATTTTCTGGGTTTTATTCAATGAATAAGTATTACTTTTATACTTAGAAAAATTGTGTAAGAAGTCATAGAGAGGGCCTTAAAGTAGTTAGAAAGAAATTTTTAGATCTTAAAGGCAAGGATTTTTACACATGCTGTAGCGATTTTCCCTCTATTTGTCACGATCATAATTTGAACCAATTTAAGTGCCTACTCACCTGCTGGGGGAAAAAAACAGCTTCCCGCCCTCCCCTGCCAGGCCCCATGGACTTCAGAAGTAAGGCAGTAAGCTTGAGTCACCCACCTTACTTGGGGCGCAGTCACAGGGTGCTTGGGGAGAAAAGCCCCTGGGAACACTGCGGCGAACAAGATTGTAGCGCGGTTGTATCGTAATTCTGAGACGGTGAAAGCAATATAGACAACGACGTTAGGCTCTTTGATTTTTATGTTTCCTTTGGTTCTTGTTTGAAGCAGTGTGTATCTTACGTCACCTAACGTCAGTTTTATAGTTATAATTTGAGGGGCAGTTTAGTTGCTTTAAAAAAGTTGCAACATTTCCGTCTCCTTTACAATCAGTTCCCTGGTCTAGAAAAGGCAATGACCTACTACCACAAACAAGCAAGAGTGCCACCTAGTGGCAGCTCACTTAATATGCACATGGTTCTCGGGCTCTGGAAGAAATTTAAGAAAGAGAGGAAGAGAGTAAATACTGCAGAGACTGACTCTCTGGTCTAACATGCTTCACCAGCTTCAGTGAACTGAATTGCAAAGGCTCCTTCCTGCCTAGGATTTTAGATTTCAGAAATGTGACGGATTGGGTTAACCCGGGAAAGATATCATTCTAAACCCTATTAACCCTAGCATATATTACCAAATAGTATAAGGCTCTTCTGGAGACTGACCGTTTTCTCATAGCACCGTTTATGATACAGCCCAAATCATCCGGTTTCAGAGAGCTATTGCCCTCTCTTCATTCACTTAGTCATTTAATGAACATTTATTGAACACCTCTAATTTCCAGGAACTGCACCAGGCATTAAGAACACAAAGATGAATAAGATACATTCTCCAGCTGGTGAATTATTCATAATCTATTAATTGTGGCGGATGATCTGTTGTCAACTCGGCGTCACCACCACCCCCTTTAAGGTCTCCTCTTAGAATGCCCATCCCTGGGATACGGAGCTGCCTCTAAGAGGAAGTGGCTCGAGATTTGGAAGGCCTTAGAGAAAGAGAAGCTGTACTCTCCAGAAGCAGCAGCAGCAGTCAGGTTCATGAGCAGAAGAGAGATCCACAGCGGCTCCCTGGTGAGCTCTTGGGGACCACTTGTGTCGCTACTGCGCCCTAAGACTGTGAGAGTGCTTCTCCAGGATTCTAAAGAACCCAGCCGCTTTCCGGTTCGTTTCTGAGAACTAACCGCACTGTTACTGCGCGCCAGATCTTCTTCAGTGTCTGTCCCTCCCATCCGCAGCAGCTTCCCTCCTTCATTACTCCCTGAGCTCTTCCAGTAGTCAAGTAAGCACCTAATTCCTGTCGCAAGCCCTCGGTGCCCAGAAGACATGGAGTGGCTTCTGTTTTCCTGACTAAACCGTGACTGCTTCAGACACATAGTGAGATAATCCTGTAACATCGCCATGGCATAATGATGCAGGAACATACGAGGGTTTACCAGCTCTGAGTAGCAGGAAAGCATCCCAGCTTTAGAAGGATCAGGGGAGGCTCCAGGGAGATTGGCTTCTGAGGTAAGTCTTAAAGGGGAAAAGAAATTACCCAGGTGCAAAGGAAGATTTATCGACTAAAGTATTTAGAAAAACAAGCCAGGTTTTAGAAAGACTAGCTAATCAAAATAGAACCATGTTTAAAGGAAAAAACAACACAGTTACCAAGTTTACCATTAGTATGTTGATAGAAAACAAAACGGCAGTTTTCCCACATGAGTATCGCTTCTATAAAGGTCATTGCAGATTTGTACATATCAATGTAGAAAATGTAGCAATGCTTCATCTACCCCATCCCCTTAACCAGGTTGGTGCACCAAATTCCCCAGCTGCTGTGAAAGCTGCTGCCAATAGCTCACAGCTGCAGCCTGTGGAGAATTGCGCTCAGCTCATGGGTGCTCCCTCACCTAGAAGTGCCTGGAAGGTTGTGCCTTCCTTAAGGGCTTCTAGGGCCAAGGGCTGACCCACACAGGCAGACAAAAGCTTGGCCCCTTGGCCTAGAGGTGGGATAATTTTGTAAGCCATTCGCACTCCCCATGGGAACAGGCTGAGAATGGATGATAGCAGAAACTTCATCTTTGCTTAGCTTTCTCCCCTGTTTTCTGCCCTCCTTCCTTCTTGATGTGTGTCAGAACTGTAGATAGTTTGAAACTGCTTGAGCATGAAAAGGGAGGCAAGTATGCAGCCCAGTTATGCCAGACTTCTTGTATGCCCATGCCATGTGAAGGGAGTCTGAACTTTACAAGGACCATGGTCTTCAAATTGTGCACACCATCAGTAAAACAATTTAGAGCATGCTATATGGACATATTTAATTATTAATGTACTGACATGTCGTACGTTTTGTAAATGATGTAAGAGAACAGAAATTTTAAAGGAAAAATCTTAAATAGAAGTTCTATTTTTCCTGTACCCAAGTAGATCACCTTGCACCCTGCCTTGGGTGACATGTGCTGCTTTGGAAACCATGGAGGCAGAGAAGAAGGGTAGTCAGCTCTGCATCTCAGACCTGCGATCCCGTCAGGCTTCTCATCTCTAGGCCAGTGATGTGTAGCTGTCCCTGTTTGCTAGGGTGGGTCTCCAATGCCTGCTCTTGAGGAAGGAGGGAGCAGAGATGGCGGGACAACTCTGTTCCCTCTTCTGATGGGCTTCTTGCCTAAGACAGACATACACACACACATAGTCAAGCAGCTCCTTACCAGGGTTTCCAGTGATAGAACCTAAACAGTACAGATATAGGAAATAGGGATGGAAAATCAATTCCTCCCCCCATCTCTCCTCCTGCCCCCACCAAAACCGCATATGTACACACATCCTCTCTAGCTTCTTCATCCCTTACATCTTAAGAAGGCACTGACCTCACTGCCTAAAATGTCTGGAAGTGATCATGGGGACATCCCCTAGGCCGTTGAAAAGCAGCCTGTTGGCACTTGCTTTCTATGCCTCATGTTCCTTCTTTCTCCCCACTACCTCCAAGTGTTGCCTCCCACTGCCTCCATTTTGATAGACTTCTCCTATTCTCTCAAAAGTAAGCAAGTCCCAACACTTCTCTTGGGTCACGTACATTTTCACAGTATCGGTTCCATTTGTGAGTCCATCCTAGCCATCCTCACTCCTTTGCTTGATTTTGCCACTAAGCAGGGGGGTGTGGGAAGTCTTTGAACCCAAGAGGGAGGAGAGGGGAAGACTGTTTGGGTAATCTTACTTCTATTATTGCCTGCTTTTGTTTTTTTCTGGTTATCCCCTAGGGTCTGAAAAAGAAAGTCTCCAACGTCTCTCACAGCAAGCATGAATTTCCTATTCATAGCGCCATAGGGTTCAAGTAGGAAATTGTCACCCCCACAGCTAGCATCACTTTGGGACTGGGACAAGAGTACAACGGAGTCCTACATACCATATATCTACATGACCAAAAGTTATAAATCAAGCACATACAACTCCTAAACAAAATAGGTTCTATTCTGTCACCTTGACAAATACGCCATTATAATGTCAAAATGGAAAAAGTGAGTGACATGTACGTGCCTAGTACAGTCTAAGCCAGTACAGTCTAAGGCGGTACCCTTTGTCTCTTTCTCACACCTTGGGTTATACCGCAAAGCCAGCTCTCTGCCGTCAGCCTGATGTTGATGCACGTCATGTCTGGTGCTCCTTCCTAATTCTGTGACTCACCTTGGCTGCTGGTGAGGGAAGGTGCTCTCCCCCACTCAGATCCCCAACTGAAATAAGGATTAAAAGAGAAAGTGAGGTGGGGGGAATCTGAGGTCTGCCTTGGGCAGCAGTCTGTGATGACAGCAGAGGACGTGTAGAGATAGCCAGCAGGAAGTTAGATGGGAGTCTGAGCTGTGACATTTTTAGCATCGTCACATTAAAAGTCACACCATCTGATAAGGTTTTAATTCTAGTAGCAAATAATAGTGGATGGAAGAAGGAGAGTGACTCTATGTCTTTTGCTCTAGTCCATTATTCTACAGAATGAAAAGGTTATATCTCTTTCTGCAAGAGAAAAACATAGTAAATATCTTTTGAATGAGCACAAAATGGTAAATAAATCAATCAACATCCTTATTAAGAGCCTGTCATTTTCACTATCCCAAATTAAGCTCCATACCATGTTTAAAGTTTAAGAGGTATGGTCTCTGACCACTGGGAATTTAAAATTTACGGGTAGAAACAACAGAAAGAAAACACCTATATGACAGAGTCATATATACATACAACCTTTATTCTCAACTGAGTAGAATAGGGGAAGAAAAGCTTCCTTCTGCCCTTCAGGTTCTGTGGCTGGCCTCGGAATTAAACTGACATAAGGCAGATTAAGAGGAGAAAAATACAAGTTTGATTTTATATGTACACGGGAGTCTCCACAAGAAAATGAAGACCCAAAAAGTGGGTAGGCCCTAATACTTATATACTAGGTGGAACAAAGAGTATTAATTGTGGAAAAGTAACTAAGATGTACGGGAGATGAAAGGAAAATAATAGTTATTTTAACAAAGTCTGTCTGTACAGCTTTCTCTTGGCCTTGACTGTCTGTCTCTGGTAATAAGAATGTTTCTTTCCTCCTGGTATTGGGAGGGCATCTTTTACAGGGGAGTTTTATCTTCTGCTTTCAGGAAGAAAAAGAGGTAGTCAGAGTGTCCTTACATCTGCTATTTCTCAAGTACCTTTAGCTCAAAATAATCCATGTGCCAGAATGGCATATTTTAGAGAGGCATGTTCTGCCACCCTTCATTTCCTCTCTTTGAAACTTCCCTAAGAAGTTTCACAGTCCAGAAGCAGAGCTGATAGATTGTTCCACATGTCACTGAACCAGTTCCTTCATCCTGAGAATAGGTCAGTTAAACAGTTGTGTCTTATTTCAAGAGGCAGTGGTGCAGGCGGAAGTAGGAGAGGCCCGTCTAAATTAGGGCCTTCATATGGTGCAAGTAATCAAGTATTTTATGGGGGGCATTTCTATGGAAAAAAAAGAAAAGGTTAATGATTAGAAAAAAACAAGAAACTCAGTTTTGAGTTCAGAGGGCAGACAGTCAAGAAGATTTTTAGATATTGGGGTTGATGTTTCTTCAGATGGTAGAGTTAGGGCAGGCGGTGGCAATCCAATGAATATTTTGATTTGTAGTTTGAATGTTTCTGGTGATGGCATCTCTGGTGAACATTCTGAGTGGCCTACACTGCAGTGGGTGTGAAGGTTGTCCATACCTGATCTGTGTGGTGATTTCTTTGAAGTTAGATCAAGTCATCCAGCTTCAGCTTGAAGGGCTTCAGAAAAAGGGCAGTTTTAGTTTTCAGTGATGGGGGAGGGGGAGAGAAAAATTGGAAATGTTAATTACTGACAAAAGGCACAAAACAGGGACTGGCCCCATGGACAAGTGGTTAAGTTTGTGCGCTCTGCTTCAGTGGCCCAGGTTTCACTGGTTCGGATCCTGGGCGCAGACGTGGGACTGCTCATCAGACTGTGCTGAGGCGGCGGCCCACATAGCACAACCAGAGGCACTCACAACTAGAATATACAGTTATGTACTGGGGGGCCTTGGGGAGAAGAAGAAGAAAGAAAAAAAGAAGATTGGCAACAGTTGTTAGCTCAGGTGCCAATCTTTAAAAAAAAGAAGAAACAATAAAAAAAAATTTAAAAATGCACAAAACAGTAGGCAGGAGCCAGTTAACGAGGAGGAAGAAAACCTCAGATGCAGTGAGCATGGCACTATTCAACAACCCACACGGATATGCTATAGTTTTTATTGAAACATAGAATTTTCTCCCTACAGTCACCTCCATTTTTATCAAAGATAAAGTAAGACTAATTTGTTTGCAAAATGTCTTATCTCATTAAAGTTGGCCTGATTATTTATATAAGTGCAGCAAGAATAGTGACTTATCATATAGGCTCTTTTTAAGTCTGCTTTGTTGTAACTTTTAATAGAGAATCTCAGTTTGGACTTTTAAAAGCCTCTCGATGTAGCTAAGAATCTACATCAGGAACATACCACCAGACTTCGCCTTCAGTACCTATAGGTTTGGGTGATTTCCTCTCTTCTCAAGATTTGCAAGATATCTTGAGGTTCCTGAGTCTTCCAGGAAGTGACCTTTACAAACCTGTAAGGCTAGGAGCCCTGTAAGTCAGGTACCAGCCAGGAATTCCAGGAAAGCTTTGTAAGCATTGGTTCCGTAAAGTTAATCGTAGTTTCTTAAGTCTGTCTGGTCATATTTGATTCTGTGCACATTATTCTCAAATGTGTCATTCCAGTCAAATCCTTTGTGATGTAACTGATGTTTCCAATTGTGTTCTGTTACAAGGAGAACAGATTCTTATTGAAATTATGCAAATAACTATATTGCCATGGAAATAAAATATTCAATAAGAGCTTCTGAATTCAGGAGGAATTAGCGAGGGAGAAAAATAAATGTTTCATTTTGTTTTGTTGTTAGTATCATCGAGTTGAATCCGACCTCCAGCGACCCTATGTGCAGCAGAGCAAAATCCTGCCAGGCCTTTCTGCACCATCCTCTCACCTTCTGACACTATATCAGACAATGCTCCGCTGTTATTCACAGGGTTTTTATGGCCTTTTTTTTTTTAAAGATTGGCACCTGAGCTAACAACTGTTGCCAATCTCTTTTTTTTTTTTTCCTGCTTTTTCTCCCCAAATGCCCCCAGTACACAGTTGTATATTTTAGTTGTGGGTCCTTCTAGCTGTGGCATGTGGGACGCCACCTCAGCATGGCCTGATGAGCAGTGCCATGTCTGCGCCCAGGATCCGAACTGGTGAAACCCTGGGCCATCAAAGCAGAGCACACGAACTTAACCACTTGTCCACGGGGCCAGCTCCCTGGCCAATTTTTTTGGAAATGAGTGACTGGGGCCTTCTTCCTAGTCTGTCTTAGTCTGGAAGCTCTGCTGAAACCTGTCCATTGACCCTGCTGGTATTTGAAACACTGGTGGCATAGCTTTCAGTATCACAGCCACATGCAGCTCCCACAGTATGTCAACTGACAGATGGGTGGTGTGGTTCTCTGACTGGGAAACAAACCCAGGCTGCAGTGCTGAGAGCACTGAATTTTAACCACGAGACCGCCAGGGCTGGCTTCCTTTTGTTTACAAAGGTATAATCTACCAAATTATTGTAAGTAATAGGTAGCTTAAGAGAAAAGAGAAAAAGATGTTTCCTTAAATCTGGAACACAAAAAATTAAAGAACCGGCAAAGTTTTTTTAAAAAATCATTAAAAAAATTATTATCCTCATCAGTTCATTTAATCCCAGGTAACTAACTCTTGTTCTTCTTGACCTTGGGTTAGCAGTTTCGTGAATCCAACAGCTTCTTTATTAGAGTTCCGGAAATTCTTATCCAGTTCAGTGGTATGATTTTAAAGTTATCAGAAACCTGTACTATAGAGTTACTTTTCAGAGTCCTTTCCATGAATCTCTGAAGACAGAGCACTTTTTCTGTGGTTGATTGCAAAAGCTTTCAGAAAAGCATCAGAGTAAAACAATATCTATGGATGACAAAACACTCAAAAATAGCCATGGTTAAAGATCTGATAGGAATTCATTATAATGCAGTTGACAAAGAAATTTGGCTATTTCTTTGGCATACAATATTTTAAGATAGTTACTGGAATTATGACTGATTATATAGATAGTAAGAACATTGACAAATTTCTAGGAATTTCATAAAATTGTTGAACACTTTGTGTTAGTAACATATACACATAAAAATATAGTCTAAAGACTTAGCATCACTTCTTGTTTGACAATGCTTTTCACGTATTTTAACATATTAAATAAATCTAATTATTTTAACATCTCTCATTTTTACAAAGTCAGAGAACAAATTCTTTTGAGATTTTCTAGGGGCCTTCTGAGCCCTAATTTGAGGTAAAAAAAAGAGTTTACTTATAATTTGATTTGGGAAGTTTGTCAAAATGCTGAAAGGTTTGAACATTTGATCAAATAAGATCACAGGTCACTGTGAAATGATACTTAGCTATCCACTTAACCAAAGTGACAATAAAAGATTTCAAGGGTATATATGGAAGATTATATGATTGTAAAAGAAAACTGTAGCTCTTTTAATATTGAGAAAACTCGGTTTTCTTAAGTAATCAAGAATCTGATAAAGACAACATGAAGCACAGGAAATTATTTTGATAAAACAGAATCTTTCTTGGCTAGGCAGATTAGTCAACAAGTAAAGAAATATCTTTTAGAATAATCCAGGAAAGCTTTGTCCTTTTAACTGAGAAAGGATATTAAATTCTAGTTTTGCATGGGCACGCTATTGATATTAAAGCTGATCTTTAGAACTCAAAATAAATTCATTCAGCTTTAGCCAGCTTGACCACACAAGACAGATTCTCGTTCTCTCTCTCTGACCTTTTTTTGTGTGTGAGGAAGATTGGCCTGAGCTAACACCTGTGCCAGTCTTCCTCTATTTTGTATGTGGGACGCTGCCACAGTGTGGCTCAACGAGTGGTGCTAGGTCCACACCTGGGATCTGAACCTGTGAACCCCAGGCCGCAGAAGCGGAGCCAGTGAACTTAATCACTACGGCACCCAGCTGACCCTTCTCTCTGACTTTTCATATCCATTTAGGTTTTTGTCCTTTATTTTCCTCTTTTTTATTTTTACACAACAAGGATATTTAAATATATCCTTAAACTAGGACAAGGTTACTCTCCTTTTCCCTAACAAAACACATTCTTTATACCTCATACCTTCCTTTACCACAAACATATCTTAATTTTCTTGAAACTTTGCATACAGTTTTTTCTTTACGCTTATTATTTCTAGTAGTTTCCTTTACATATATTGATTAGAATCTTAATCTTTAGCAATCCTAATTTCCAGTGAAAACTAGGAAGTAAGCAATTGTGAACTATTTGTCACATACCAACATTCTATAGTAGATTATCAAGTCTATGAATAAACCATTTATAATTTCTAGAGGCTTATGCTTTCCTCATAGTATAATTTTTCAATGTGGCAAAGGACATGTTTACCAACAGACCCAAATATCTTTAATCTCTCAGTAATAAGAAGCCAAAGGTGGATAAACTTATGTTTAGCAATTAATATTTCAGTATTTTATTTGGAAATGATCTAGATATTCAATGAATATCCATCATTTAATTTAATATAACTTTAAGGTTTCAAGTTACTAAAAATATTTTGGAAGATATTTTTAAGTAGACACATTATAAAACAATTATCGTTGAAAAGTTCATTTATAAAATTTATCGCACATTTATTTAATTAACTTGTTTTTAACCATTATGCTTGAATTACGAAAATTTCAGGACACATTAAACAAAGCTAGCCTTCATCATAAGTTATGTTTTTGTTGACAAATCAAGCAAGTATCAAAAAAATCATAGAAGCAAAGAACCTAAATATTAAAACATAAGCTTTCTCCACCTTTTTTTTTTTTTCACTGCTGTGTTTGGCATACATCAAGCACTGTATTTTTGTTGTAAATTTTGTTCTTAGGTTGGTTTTATACTTTTATAGGTTGAACATCTAGTAGTGGCACCAGTAAACATACTGGGTTTACTGGGTTTACTAGTCAAATAAGCTTAGGTTTGACTAGTAACCCAAGTGGAAAAGTCATATGTCTGCATTATATTTAACTCTGAAGACATACTTGTTTTTATTAAACCAACAAACTTAAAATAGCTTCATTTACTAAAGATTATCCCAGATCATATGAATTTGAAAAACATTTGGGTTAGTTTCCATGTTTCCAATACTTTCAGGAATACTTAATTTCTATAAGCATTTATTATTATTTTTTAAACCAATTAAAGCAGAGTGCTTTTATGAATTAATTTTAGCAATAACATCCAAAGATAGTAAATACTATATATACATAAATACACACATGCATAAACATACAGACAGAAGCAAATAGAGATCTTATAATTTTTATTCTAAATCTTAGCCATGAGTTAGCCATAAATACAGAAACACAAAATTTGTTAATTTATATGAGTTGATTCTCATCTTTCCCATGTTATTATTATTATTATTATTACTTAATCCAAATTATTGTTTTTGGCAGATGGAACAAGTTAAGGTTATCCACTCAATGATAGCTAAAACTTTTTACCGATACTTAAGGAGGAGACTTTTAAGATTTGTATTTGACTTTGATAGGTAATTTTGTGGAGGCTGTGGACTAAATTTTGAGTGAGGACCACTGGAAATAATAAGTAGCCATTTATTTTTTTAAAGGACTCTTTTTTTTCATCTCCAGGATTATTTTAGCCAAGAATTATCTTCTTGAATGTTTACATTTCAGAGATGTGGTAAGATTTACAGCTCTAAGGGACTGAGAAAGGGTGTAGGTTTCTCTAAGAAGGAATTCAGGGGCATATTTGCCTATTATGAGAAATCTAAGATAATTACTGTTTAATTTTTTTTCTTTAAGTGTAGGACAACCTAATGAATTTTTGTACGTATGGTGAGCGCCCAAAATATGGAAAGGCCTGGAGTTGGTGGGGTCTGGTTCAAGTAAAGGACATATACTGAGCCTTCCTGATGGTTTTCAGGGCCTTTGTCAAAACTTTTTTTTTCACTATCAATATTTATATGTTTCATGCCTGCTTGGGTGCCTTTTGCAGTTCTTAACTTCTGTTCTAAATCTGATCTCTGCCTCTCAGTCTTATCAAGAAAGTCTTAAATCAACCAAGGCATTCTCTTATACTGTTTTTCTCTCTTTTCTTTTTTTTTTCTTTTTCAATCTGATCTTTCCATAGGTACCAATAGGATACTTGTTTAGGATGAGAGCTCTCTGAAAATTCTTTTAGATATAAAAGTCCAAATCTTTAAAGGTATATTTGTTTCAATGTGATTCCAAACCAGTAAGCCTTATTATGGCTTAACCATGGACACAAGAGGCGTCCTCAAAGAAAGGGCAAAAGATGCAGCCCCACCCAAGATCCAGAGTTACTCTTCCTCTCTTGACCAGACACTGAAGACAGAGATCTGGAAAAACGACATGGTAAGAATTCCTAGCTTCAGCCACCTTAGTCAGGTCTCAGAATCTCCCAGCAATAGCCCCCAGAGTGAGCAGAGTGTCCCAGTCAATGCTATCCCATCCTCATCCCCAGAAACTGCATGGGAGGAAAAACTTCCTTCTACCCTTCTGGGTTCTGTGGCTGGCCTAGGAGTTAAACTGACATGAGACAGATTAAGAGGAGAAAAACATAAATTTAATTTTGCATGTACATGGGAGTCTCCACAAGAAAATGAAGACCCAAAAAGTGGTAGTCCCAAGAGCTTATATACTAGGTTGAACAAGGGTAGTAATTGTGAAAAAGTATCTAAGATGTATGGAAAGATGAAAAGAGGATAAGAATTATTTTAACAAAGTCTGTCTGTACAGATTTCTCTTGGCCTCAACTCTCTATCTGTGGTGATAAGAATGTTTCTTTCTTCCTGGTATAATGATGGCATCTTTTACATGGGAGTTTTATCTCCTGCTTTCAGGAAGAAAAAGAGGAGGTCAGCGTGTCCTTATACCTGCTGTTTTTCAAGTGCCTTTAGCTCAAAATAATCCTGCCAAAGTGGCATATTTTGAAGTTGCAACTCCTGCCACCCTTTGGTAGTACAGTGCCTGGCACAAGAATGTGCTTAATACAGACTGTTGAAAAAATGACTGAATGATTGAATGAAATAAAACTGCAAAAAAAAAAAAATTTCTTCCTCTGTTTATAGCTAACAATGTGCTGGCCTTTCTGTTAAGAAAGGGAGTTGGAGAAGACCACTGATCTCTGTATTGAGTTATTATATGTAGATTAATACATAGATTAATTTACCCAGATTAAGGTTAGCCCATAGGACATGCTTTGTTTGCCCTGCAATTTCTTAAACATTGTAATCAATACTTAAAAATCAAGTCATTTTCCCCCAGTTTTATTGAGACAAAATTGACATATTAGTTTAAGGTGTATAACACAGTGATTTGATATATATAGATATAGATATATTGCAAAATGATTACCACAATAAATTTGGTTGACATCCATCACCCCATATAGTCACAAATTTTTTTCTTGTGATTAGACCTTTTAAGATTAACTGTCTTGGAAACTTTCAAATATACAATACAATGTTGCTAACTATAGTCATCATGCTGTACATTACATCCCCATAACTTATTAATCTTATAACCAGAAGTTTGTACCTTTTTTTTTTTTTTTTTAAATTTTTATTTTTTCCTTTTTCTCCCCAAAGCCCCCCAGTACATAGTTGTGTATTCTTCGTTGTGGGTTCTTCTAGTTGTGGCATGTGGGACGCTGCCTCAGCGTGGTCTGATGAGCAGTGCCATGTCCGCGCCCAGGATTCGAACCAACGAAACACTGGGCCGCCTGCAGCGGAGCGCGCGAACTTAACCACTCGGCCACGGGGCCAGCCCCAGAAGTTTGTACCTTTTAACCACCTTCACCCATTTCCCCCAACCCCTACCTCTGGCAATCACAGGTCTATTCTCTGTTTATATGATTTTGGTTTGTTTTAGATTCCACACGTAAGTGAGATGGTACAGTACTTGTCTTTCCTTGTCTGACTTTGTCTGTGGTGTATATATATATACACATCATATTTACTTTATCCATTCACTCATCTATGGGCACTTAGGTTGTCTCCATATCTTGGCTATTGTGAATAATGCTGCAATGAACGTGAGGGTACAGATATCTCTTTGACATAGTGATTTCTTTTCCTTAAGATAAATTCCAGAAGTGAGATTGCTGGATCATATGGTACTTCTATTTTTAATTTTTTTGTGTGTGCGTGTGAGGAAGATTGTAACTGAGCTAACATCTGTGCCAACCTTCCTCTATTTTGTGTGGGATGCCGCCACAGCATGGCTTGACGAGAGATGTTAGGTCCACACTCAGGATCAGAACTGAGAACCCTGGGCCACCCAAGCAGAGTGTGTGAACTTAACCACTATGCCACCAGGCCAGGCCCCTCTATTTTAAATTTTTTGAGGGTCTCTATAGTGTTTTCCATAGTGGCTGAACAAATTTACATTCCCACCAACAGTGCATAAGAGTTCCTGTTCCTCCACATCCTTGCCGACACATTATTTGTTGTCTTTTTGATGACAGATATTCAAAAAGGTGTGAAGTGATATCTTATTGTGGTTTTGATTTGTATTTCCCTGATGATTAGTGATGTTGAGCACCTTTTCATGTACCTATTGGCTTTTTGTATGTTGTCTTTGAGAAAATGTCTGTTCAGTTTCTCTGCCCATTTTTTAATTGGATTGTTTGGGTTTTTTTCTATCAAGTTGTGTTTATATGATATACAAATATTTTCCATCATTGCAAGTATTTGCCTTTTCATTTTGTTAATGGTTTCCTTTGTTACGCAGAAGCTTTGTAGTTTGATGTAATCCCACTTGTTTATTTTTTCTTTTGTTGCTGTGCTTTTGATGTCAAATCCAAAAAATCATTGTCAAGACTGATGTCAAGGAGCTTATCCTCTATGTTTTTTTCTAGGAGTTTTATGATTTCAGGCCTTACATTCAAGTCGTTAATCCATTTCAAGTTGATTTTTGTGTACGGTATGAGAGAGAGGTTCACTTTCATGTTTTTGCATGGGCTGTCCAGTTTTCCCAGCACCATTTACTGAAGAGACTATTCTTTCTCCATTGTATATTCTTGGATCCTTTGTCAAAAATTAATTGACCATATATGTGTGGGTTTATTTCTAGGCTCTTTATTCTGTTCCATTTGTCTATGTGTCTGTTTTTGTATCAATAGAATACTGTTTTGATTACTATAGCTTTGTAATATAATTTGAAATCAGAAAGTGTGATGTCACCAGCTTCATTCTTTCTCAAGATCACTTTGGTTATTTAGGGTCTTTTGTGGTTCCATAGGATTATTTGTTCTATTTCTGTGAAAAATGCCATTGGAATTTTAATAGAGATTGTATTGAATCTGCAAATCACTTTGGATAGTATGGACATTTTAACAGTATTAACTCTTCCAATCCATGAGCACAGAATATCTTTCCATTTTTTTGTGACTTCTCCAATTTCTTTCATCAATGACTTATTGTTTTCAGTGTACAGATCTTTCACCTCCTTGGTTCAATTTATTCCTAGGTATTTTATTATTTTTGATGCAGTTATAAATGGAATCATTTTCTTAATTTCTCTTTCTGATGATTCATTGTTAGTGTATAGAAATGCAACTGATTTTTGTGTATTGATTTTGTATCCTGCAACTTTACTGAATTAGTTTTAACAGTTTTTTGGTGGAGGTTTTTATGGTCTTCTATAGACAATATCATGTCATCTGCAAATAGAGACTGTTTTACTTTTTCCTTTGTCAAATTTGGACAGCTTTTATTTCTTTTTCTTGCCTAATTGCTCTGGCTAGGACTTCCAGTATTATGTTGGGCATCCTTGTCTTGTTCCTGATCTTAGAGGAAAAGATTTCAGATTTCACTATTGAGTATGATGATAGCTGTGGGCTTATCATATATGGCCCTTATTATATTTAAGTACATTTCCTGTATATCCAGTTTGTTGAGAGTTTTTTTAATCATGAACAGATGTTGAATTTTGTCAAATGCTTTTGCTGCATCTATTGAGATAATCATATGGTTTATATTCTTCATTTTATTAATGTGGTGTATCACATTGAACTATTTGCAGATGTAAAACCAACCTTGCATCCCTGGAATAAATCCCACTTGATCATGGTATATGATCCTTTTAATGTATTGTTGAATTTGTTTTGCTAATATTTTGTTCAGGAATTTTGCATTTGTCTTCATCAGGCATTCTGGCCTGTAATTTTCTTTTCTTGAAGTATCCTTGTCTGGTTAAGGTATCAGGGTAGTGATGGCCTCATTAAATGAGCCTGGAAGTGTTCTCTTCTGGGTTTTTTTGGAAGAGTTTGAGACGGATTTGCATTAATTCTTCTTTAAGTATCTGGTAGAATTCACCAGTGAAGCCATCTGGTCCTGAACTTTTGTTGGGAGAGTGTTGATTACTGATTCAATCTCTTACTTGTTATGAATCTGTTCAGGTTTTCTATTCCTTCATGATTCAGGTAGGTTTTATGTTTCTGGGAGTTTATCCATTTCTTCTAAGTTGTCCAATTTCTTGGCATAATTGTTCATAGTAGTCTCTTATGACACTTCTCATTTCTGTGGTGTCAGATGCAATGTGTCCTCTTTCATTTCTAATTCTATTTATTTTAATCTTTTCTCTTGGTAAATTGAGCTAAAAGTATGTCAAGTTTGTTTATCTTTAAAAAAAAAAAAAGCCCATCTCTTAGTTTCATTGATCTTTTTTATTGTCTTTTTATTCTCAATTTCATTTATTTCTGCTCTGATCTTTGTTATTTCTTTCCTTCTACTACCTTTGGGCTTAGTTTGTTCTTTTGTTACTTCCTTGAGGTGTAAAGTTAGATTGTTTATATTAACTCTTTTTTTTCTTAATATAGGCACTTAGTGCTATGAACTCCTGTCTTAGAACTGCTTTTGCTGCATTCCATAAGTTTTGGTATGTTTTATTTCCATTTTCATTTGTCTCAGGGCATTTTTATTTCCTTTTGATTTCTTGTTTGACCCATTGGTTGTTCAGTAGCATGTTGTTTTATCTCCAATATTTGTAAATTTTCCAGTATTTTTCTTGTAATTGATTTCTAGTTTCATACCATTGTGTTTGGAAAACATGCTTCATATGATTTCAATCTTCTTAAACTTATTAAGATTTTTTTTATGGCCTAACATATGGCATATCCTGGAGAATATTCCATATGCTCTTGAGAAGAGTGTGTATTCTGCTGCTTTTGGATGGAGTGTTCTGTAAATGTCTGTTAAGGCCGTCTGGTCTAATGTGATGTTTAAGTGTAATGTTTCTTTACTGATTTTCTGTCTGGATGATTTAACTATGGTTGAAAGTGGGGTATTTAAGTCTCCTAGTATTATTATGTTGTCTATTTCTCCTTTCAGGTCTGTTAATATTTGCTTTATATATTTAAGTGCTCCTATGTTGGGTACATAAATATTCATAAATGTTATATCCTTTTATTGAATTGATCACTTTATCATTATATAATGACCTTCTTTGTCTCTTATCACAGTCTTTGACTTAAAGCCTATTTTGTCTGATACAAGTATAGCCACCACTGCTTTTTAATGGGGGTAAGGGTTTCCATTTGCTTGGAACATCTTTTTCTTCACTTCAGTTTCTGTATTCTTAAAGCTGAAGTGAGTCTCTTGCAGGAAGTATACAGTTGGGTCTTTTTTTTTTTAATCCATTCTGCCACTCTGTGTATTTTAACTGGAGAATTTAGTCCATTTAATTTTAAACTAATTATTGATAGGTATGGACTTACTATTGCCATTTTGTTAATTGTTTTATGGCTCTTTTGTAATTCCTTTGTTCCTTTCTTTTCTTTTCTCATCCTTTATGATATGCTGATTTTCTGTAGTGGTATCTTTAGTTCCTTTCTCTTTATCTTTTGTGCACCTGTTAAGGCTTTTTGCTTTGTGGTTACCATGAGGTTTATGTACAACAGCTTATATTTGTAACAGTCTATTTTAAGCCACAATAAGTTTGAACACACACTGTACTCCTCCCACACATTTTATATTTTTGATGTCACAATTTACGTCTTTTACCTTGTTTATCCATTAACAAATTATCATAGTTACATAGATTTATAAGTGGTTTACTCACTACTATTACAACATTAGAGTATTCTGAATTGACTGTATATTTACCTTTACGAGTGAAATTTGTACTTTCGTATGTTTTCCTGTTACTAATTAGCATCTTTTTGTTTTAGCTTGAAGAAGTCCCTTTAACATTTCTTGAAAGGTCAGTCTAATGGTGATAAACTCCTTCAGCTTTTACTTGCCTGGAAAACTCTTGATCTCCCTTCAATTCTGAAGGACAATTTTGCTGGATAAAGTACTATTCATTAGCAGTTTTTTTCTTTCAGCACTTTGAATGTATTGTGCCAGTTCCTTCCAGCCTGCAAAGTTTCTGCTGAAAAATCTGCTGGTAGTCTTATAGAGGTTTTTAACAGATATGCTTAATAGGTTTTTTGTTTTCTTGCTGCTTTTAAGATTCTGTTTCTGTCTTTAATTTTTGAAATTTTAATTATAATGTATCTCAGTGTAATTTTCTTTGGTTTCATCTTTTTTGAAACTCTCTGGGCTTCCCAGATCTGGTGTCTGTTTCTTTCTCCAGGTTAGGGAAGTCTTCAGCCGTTATTTCCTCAAATAAGCTTTCTGCCCATTTCTCTCTCTTCTCCTCCTGGGATGCCTATAAAGTTGAAATAAGTCCACTTGATGGTATCCCATAAGACCCTTACTATCTTCACTGTTCTTTATTCTTTTTTATTTTTGCACTTCTGATTGGATGAATTTCAGTGCCCTGTCATCAATTTTGCTGATTCATTCTTCCACTTGATCCAGTCTGATGTTGAACTCCTCTATTGCATTTTTCAGTTTAGTTATTGCATTCTTCAGCTCTATGATTTCTATTTGGCACCTTCTTATATTTTCTATCCCATTGTTGAAATTCTCACTTTGTTCATACACTGTTCTCATCACCTTGGTAAGCATCTTTATGACCACTATTTTGAATTTTTTATCAAGTAAATTATTTATCTCCATCTTATTAAGGCCTTTTTTCTGGAGTTTTATCTTGATCTTTTGTTTGGAGCATATTTCTCTGTTTCTCCATTTTTCTTGATTCTCTGCATTGGTTTCTATGTATTAAATAAAACAGTCACCTCTCCCTGTCTTGACAAAGTGATCTCATGTAAGAGATAAACTTTATGGATCAGCCTGGCCTGAATCCTTGGTTGTGAAACTTTTTTGATTTTTCAAGCTGCCTTCTTTGTTCTTAATGATTCCCAATAGTTGAGGGTATGCCAAGACCTATCAGTGTTCCCCTGGAGAGGATTTCAGTCAGCACCTAGATGCAGGCTGTTTGGAAGCTGGACTCTCAAGCAGCAGCTTTTAAAGTACAGTCAAGCACCATATAATGATATTTCAGTCAACAACGGATCACATATGTAGTGGTGGTCCTGCAAGATTAGTACCATCTAGCCTTGGTGTGTAGTAGGCTTATACCATCTAGGTTCGTGTAAGTGCACTCTATGATGTTCACATGACAATGAAATTGCCTAACAATGCATTTCTCAGAAGGTATCCCCATCTTAAGCAATGCATGACTGTATGTAAATAGCTTTCTTTCTGGGAGATGAGCTTTTCTGTCTGCTGCCTCTGCATTAGTCCTGGGGGGAAAGCTGGTTAGGGATTGTTTCTTTGTTTGGTATTGTCTTATTTAACCCACAAACACAAGCCCTGCTGCCCACCAGAGCAAGCTGAAAAAGGAATGTGTGCCCTGCGCAGCAGCTGCAAAAGCCAGGTGCCAGACATTTACACAAACTCTTTTCAGGGAGACATCAGTGACCTGAAGCAGGGCTAAGAGAGAGAGCAAAGATGGGTCCCTCCAGCCTCCCAAGTCTCTAGCGAGGATCCAGTCAGTCTGTTAGATGCGTGTTAAGTTAGAAGCTGCCCCTCAGGCTGTAGTTTTTAAGATACGCAAGTTGGCCTCTTAGGGGTAAAGCCTGTGAGATGGATGTTTCTCTCTGCTGCCTCTGCAATGAGCCTTAGGGTGATAGCCAGTTAAGAACTGTTTCTTTGTTTTCCACAGTCCTGTGGGACCCATGAACACAGATCACACTGGCCACCAGAGCCAGGCAATCAAGGGGTATCCCCTCAGTGGCAGCCATAAAATCTGTGGTGTCAGACTTATGCACACGCTCCTTTGACCTGGAGCGAGGCAGAGGGAGAGCGTGGAGATGGCCTCCCCCTGTCATAGGTCCCTAGTTGTGTGTTAAACTAGGAGCCTGACCCTCAGGCTACAGCTTTTATAAGATATGTAAATAGCCCTCTATCAGAGGAAGACTGAGAAATGGGTGTTTTTTTGCCTGCTCCCTCTGCACTGAGCCCTGGGGAGATAGCCTCTCTGGGTCCTGTGAGCCCATTAAGAACTGTTTTTTGTTTGCTCCAGTCTTGTGGGTCTATGAATGCAGGCCCTATTGGCTTTCAGAGCTAAGTGTTTTGGGGGCATATCCCTCAGGTGGAAGTCTTAAAAGTTGTGGTACCACATGTTGGGTCCAAACTGTTCAATCCTCAGGGAGAAGCCGGGAGTTTTGAGTTTCCCTCTGATTGTATGTCCCCATGCTGGGGTGGGGTTCATGATGAAACTGTGTCTCAGCCTCTCTTACCCATTTCAGTGTGGGTTTTTTTTCTTGTTTGCCTGATATTTAGGAGTCACTCAGCTAGTGTCTGGATTTCTTTCAGAGGGAATCATTCCATATGTATCTCTAGATTTGGTGTGTCTATGGGAAGAGGGGAGTTCAAGAACCTTCTATGTTGCCATCTTGGACTGGATCCACCAAAATCAAGAGATTTTTAAATCATTATATCTGCATTCCTTTACAAAAGAGAACATTGATGTTGCCCATGGCATTGTGTCGACAAAAATAATCCATAACCAATCTATAAATGAAAATTTGGGTGAGTTTATTCTGAGCTGAAATGTGAGGCCCATGGCCCGGGAGAGTCTTTCCACAAAGGAACAGAGCACTCCAAAGAAGTGGGGGTACACAGGGTGGTTATATACCCTCAAACAGGATGTTTCACATATGATTGAAATGTCCCTTTTACAATAGTCACGAGACTGCTCTGTCGGCACAGTGACTGATGGAAACAGCAGGTAGGTCTGCTGTCTCAGTGAACACAGCAGGGTGGCAGGTCTGCTGTCTCGAGCTGGGTGGTCACAGCTGAGTCCAGCAATCAGTTCCTAGCCTAAGGAAAGATGCTTAATCTTTAAGGAAATGCCAACGTTGGGAGGGGGAGGGAAGTTGCACCTTTATCTCAAGGGCCTTTGTTCTTGCCATAGGAAATGTCTAAGCAGATATACAATGCATGCTCAACAGCCACAGTCAGGCCCTTTTGGAAAAAACAAAGTCAGGCCGAATTAGGTTTACACCAAATGGCTTCCTCATATACTCCAATATATCCTATTGCTTGCCATTTCAATTTGTCAATTGAAAGGCTAGGTCTGAGGAGCAGCTATACCCTATACACAGACCTGATCTTTCTTTGCCTTTGACCACAATCCAGTCCGACCCAGGCTGCACCTTTTCCACCTGCCTGGCCCCTCTCAGCTATTAAGTATGTAATCTCTGGTTGGGTGATGGTGTATGACATATCACAGGGTACAATATGACAAAGATATGTTGACGCAAATAATCCATAATCAATCTATAAATCAAAATTGGGGTGAGTTTATTATGAGCCAGATCTGAGGACTAGCCCAGGGCCTTCCTTCCCCCAAAGAAGTTGGGTGTACAGAAGTTATACACCATCTTGGAACAAAGAGCATACATCACATATGACAGGAATATCTCTTTTACAATTGTCATGAGATGCTGAGCTGGCACAGCAGGTCGTTGGTCAGCAGGTCAGTGGTCACAAGGTGAGCACAGCAGGTCGGTAATTAATTCTTAATTCCCAGGAAGAAAAGCTTAACCTTAAAGAAATGCCAATATAGGGGGAAGTTACATCCCTAACTTTAGGGGCATCATTCTTGTCTTTGCCATAGTAAATATTTAAAGCAGATGTACAATGCATGGTCCACAGGCCACATCAGGCCCTTTTGGAAAAAACAAGGTCAGGCCAAATTAGTTTTATACCAAATGGCTTCATCATATACTCCAATATATCCTATTTCTTTTTATTTATCTATCAGATGTTTATAAGGTCATCACCTGGGATTTGTGGTTTTAATCTGTGACCACAAAAAGTGCTAGACTACAAATGCACAAACACACACATACACACACGATTCAGATGTTGAAACTGGCAGGAAAATTCCTCAAAAAAGCTTATGGAACATATTTGGCTGAATATCATCTTGCCCCACCTTGTGGTCATTTGAGAGCAACACAGACCACCCCCATACCAAATACAACAGAATGTGGCTTGGTTAGGGGATAATATAATAGGATTGACATCTGTTGTGTTAAGTGTGTTTTAGTAAAGATCCCAAGCCAGTAGTTCAGAAAATTTAATCTGATCAAAATTGATGCATAATCCCGGAAACCCTGCCACTTTACCCAATAACAAATCATTCTTTTCAACTCTGTTTTCTTCTCATTTCCTGAAACAGATCAACACAAATCCAGGTTCTTCTCTGCCCTTCCACTTTCAAACTGCCTGTTCCAGAACTTCTAGGAATTCCCACTAAAACCTTGACTGGTGAGCTCAACCCTGCAAAGTATAAAATTAAAGGATAGAAGTCACCACTTAAGAACTAAAGAAGGCGCTTCTTTACAGGTTGCTGGTCTCTGCAATGAGGGCTCCCAGGTTTCTATGAGTCATTCATCTGCAAATAAAAATTGCCCTGCTAATCTAGAACTCTTTTCTGTGATATCCATTATAATCAAGACAATCCATTGGCCACGAATTGACCGTCTTCTCTTTCCATGTCTAGGCTGCTTGTACGTTCTGTTTCTTCAGCCGTCAGATGGTGATGACGACAATAGTGGGTACGTCTCAAGATTGCTGTAGAAACCTAGTATTGTCTTAGATCAGTGTTAACCTCACAGTCAGTCATCAGGACATGTTAGCTGGTATCATGTGTAAGCAAAAGTTTTGTCTTTTGGCTGGATTAGAATAAACTGGATGAGTCAGGGCTAGCTAGAGCAGGTAATTATGAAAATGACGGTTTATGTATAAATTTGATTGCATCCAAAAGGCAAACAAAAACAGATTTGGGGTTGTCCACATTCCTTCCTACCTTTCAGAGTATAAGAGATCTTACCTTTCAGGGACATACTTTGTTTAGATATGTTTAGGATGGTGGATCAAAGAAGAGGGAAATAAAAAGTTCAGGGAAAAACATACATATATAAGCTCATACTGGCCTGTACAACAGTCATATGCTGTTAGCAAGTTAAAACTGCTTGTGAATTACCTATAGCAAACCACAGAGCTTCCATGCTGGGATTTATTGTATCCAATGACATGGCATCTCTCAAATTTGGCATCAGATAATTTGTCCACACCACTACATTTGAGAAATGCATAAAAAGTGCCTGAGGAGAAAATCATGTGTCTTGACTGCCACCTTGTGGTTTCATGTATTGGCCCTCAGAAATCAAATAAATATTTCATACCATAACAACTAATTTCTAAAATGTACCAACAATTTGAGTATGGCTTTTGTCTAGCATTAGTAAAAGTTCTCGAAGTTGAAAAGAGGTCTATGCATTAATTTCTCAGCATCTCTTTCCTAGTTAGCTAGGGCCTGAAACCTGGTAAGAACTCATATAAACTATAAATCTGATAAGCTCTAAATCACATAAGATCTAAATTTGCACAAATGATAAGTGCAAATGTATGTTCATTACAAATTTTTAAAACTGAAAAAAATTATCTCACGCTTAAATTAGTAGATGTGCTAAATAACTTATGAACTACTCATAAAATGGATATATAATCCCATTAAAAATAAAGAACTAGAGAAAAATTATGGAATTATAGTTTTTCCACGCACATAATTCTATTCTATATTCTAATCCCTTGAAAGGTAACACAGAATAGGGGTTAAGTACACACTCTCTAGAACACTAGAACCTGGGATCAAAGGTCCCACTCCAGTTACTTATTAGTTATGTGAATTTGGGCACACAACCTAATGCCCATGTCCTACTTTATGTATCAATGTGGATGAGCTCAATAGTATATACCTCACAGGGCTGTCATGAAGATTGGTTATACCTTGTAGGCCATCTTTGGCCCTTAGGAAGGGTGATCAATATTCTGGGTGACCAAAATTACCATGGCATGAATCAAATTAGCTTTCTTGCTAGAAGTCAGCCTTCCCCTTTCAGAGTGTTCCCCGTTGCTCACCTATGCCCAGGCACCGATTCCCCCAGCTCTTTCAGGCCTATCTCCTTCCGCCAACACATTGATGTCTTGGCTGTTGGTGACCCAAGGCAAAGAGGCCCCAAAATGACTGGTGAGCAAGGTATCAGAATTGCTATCAGCTAGGGTTTGCTGTATGTCTCCCATTCTATCCTTTATGAATAGGAGGGTATGCGTTGTTCTTGCATTTATCCCACTCCTGCCCTACCATTATATAGTGAACAGGTGGGGAGGAGTTAACTTTCTGGCTCAGTTCATGAAGAGGTGCCACCTCCAGCCCTGAAACAGACTTCACATCAGTACATCGCCCAGAAATCCTAACTCTGGGCTTATGACCATGACAAAACCGAATCCTTGGGTTGTCACTCTCGCAAAGGGGATGAGTAAATTTTGTGTGTAGCAAAGAGAGTGAACTGAACATTTGGTGACTGAAGGGTGGATTTTGGGAGTCATTAGTACTGTTCTCCAAGTATTTCATTTTCCTTTCTCGTACATACACCCTTGAAGTTAGGAGTGGCCACGTGGCTTGCTTCAGCCCGGAAAATGTGAGAAAAAGCGATGTGTCACTTCAGGGTGAAAGTTCTAAGTTTTGGCACATGACTCACCACTTTCTTCATCCCCTACCTTGCTGATCATGAAATTATGTGTCAAGATTGTGCTTCCTTCAGCCTGGGTCCCAGAGTGATTACAACCCCCTCAACAATGAGCAGAGGCCACCATAGACCCAGTTTGAGCAAGAAATAACTTTTGTTATGGTAATACACTGAAAATTTGGGATGGTTTTCTCATCATCACCTAATCCATCCCATCTATAGAAAGTGATTCGCATCACTTGATCCCCTGGGAGGTAACCCTGCTCTCCCTATTCCTGCTCCCAACTCAGTGGAGAGGAGACCCATTCCCTTGGTCTCCTAATTCACAGCAGAGACCCAGGCTGTTGTTTCATGCTGACAGTGCGAGGACAGTCAGGAAAGAACACAGAGCTCGGGAGCCAATCTGTCTGGCTAATTTGGGGCTCCACCACTTAATAATTCACTGAATGACTCTGAGCGAGTGACTTAACCTGTATAAAATATTGGTAATAGTGCTCACCTGTTCCGGTTACTATGCCTGTGGAGGACACCACCCCGGAATGTAATGGCATCAACTATTTTTACGCTCACGAATATGAGTCAAGAATTTGGACAGAGCACATCAGGGATGGCTTATCTCTGCTCCCCATGACCAGAGCCTCGGCTGGAAGACTCAGACTAGCAGCTGGAATCATTGGAGGCTCACACACTCACACACTTGGTGGTTGATGCTGGCGTTGACTGAGACCTTGGCTGAGGCTCTCAGCCCGAACTCTTACACAAGGCCTCTCTGTGTGGCCCAGGCTTCCTTACGACACGAATCCAAGAGAGAAAAAAAAGAGGCCAAATCACCTTTTGTGACCTAACCTCAGAAGTCACACAGTGTCACTTCTACTGGATTCTACTAGTCGAGGCAATCACAAAATCCTGCCCAGGCTCAAGGAAAGGGGAAATAGACTGCCTCTTTAGAGGACAGCAAGGCTCTGGAACAATCTGTGGGATCATAAATACTGCTGTGGCCACTTTTAGAAAATAAAATCTGCCACACTTTCTCCCAAAGTGGGGGTTAACTTACTGAATGAGTTAACAGGATGAAGCACTCAGAACGGTTGGTAGATAGCCCCTGCACAGGCTGAGAACCGTATGGAACCACCTCCCTACCCAGCTTCCACTCTGCTTCCCTGTGGCCAGCTATTCCCTCCCAAGGGGACCCACTCCGAGGATCTGTTATCTCAGACTCCAGACCAAACTAAGGCAACCCCAAGACAGGAGGACTTGAGCAGGCTCTGAGTCTGTGGCCTCAACAAGATGTTCATGCAATGGTCTGACAACAGTAGGCTCAGGGTTAGTTCCTTTCCGTACTTTCCTTGTAAAAGGTTTAAGAAGCTTCGAGGCCTTATGTTAACCAAGATCATATACTTGCATATGTACAATGGTGCCTTTATAGCAAGAGATCTGCAGGAAAATGTTAAAACTCTTTAAAGCAGTGGTAGGATTTAGTTGGTTTTAATTTTTCACTTTTTTAATGTAAGTGTATCATCTTGTCAAAAACTATAAAGCATGTTTTCTAGAGTACGTATTAAGGTAAGGTGAGATAAACCTCTTAAGGGACATGTCATCCACGAGGGTGCTTGGATGGGGCTGAAAAGGCAGGACGGTATCAGCTCGTGGTCTTTTAGTTTATGCTGAAGGGACTGGACTGTCTGTGGTTAGCAGCGCTGTCTGGATTAGAAAGCACACGCCTGCTTAGCACTGAGTCACCACTATCAGGACCGTCCAGGACAACAGGCTTGGCTGGTATGTGGCTGTTGAGTCATGTGTACATGCCCCAGTGGCTACTGTTTCCTCAAACCTTCTACTGTTTCAGCTGCAGAAGAAAAGGCTAACTTCATACCACGTGCCAAGAACCTTACGTAGATCTCGTGCAGTTTGAAATCCAGCGAGTTGCTGCAGTTATGGTTGACCTGCAGGACTGAGTTTGCCCCTATGAAACTGGCTGAACTGAACATCTCTACTATCAAACTTGCCAGATCTCGTAGTCACTGCAGTTAAAAATCCAGAGTCAAACTCACATCCCCCAAAACTGGCAGTTTGTGGTTTACGACATACCTTAATCTTGCAGTATACACTGTGTAATTACTGTTAGCCAAGTTCTCCGTGTCACTTAGCTTGGCTGGGTGAGGCTGTACCTAGAACCAAATCATGCTATGTTTAAGCAATTCAAGCACCTACAAATACAAGATTATCACTATTCATCATCCCATATGAATTAAAGACATTTCCTCAGTTTTCTGGAGACATTTTAAAATTATAAGTGAAGACCAATAGACCAATTCTTCCCATCAAGAATTCTTATATTTAGGGGCCAGCCTGGTGGCGCAGCAATTAAGTTCGCATGTTCTGCTTCGGCAGCCGGGGGTTTGCCGGCAGGTGGACCTACGCACCGCTTGGCAAGCCATGCTGTGGCAGGCATCCCACATATAAAGTAGAGGAAGATGGGCACGGATGTTAGCTCAGGACCTGTCTTCCTCAAAAAAAAAAAAAAAGAATTCTTATATTTATTTGTCATCTTCAAAGGTTCCTAATAGCTACAATTCATCTTCATAATGTATTTCAAAATTCTGTCCCCAAACAACCAATGAGCATTCAAATGAAAATCTTTTACCTGTTCATGGAATGTTTCCTTGTTATACTTTCTCTTTCCCCAACTAGGTTCAGAATGCTGTTTCCTTTTATCAGAAATACTTGCTTGGGTTGTTCCTTTAGAACAGGGCTCGGCAAACTGTGGCCCATGGTCCAAATCCAGCCCACTGCCTGTTTTTATAAACAAAGGTCTCATAGAACACGGCCATGCCCATTTGTTCGCATACTCTCTATGGATGCTTTTGCACTACAACAGCAGTCGAACAGTTCCAACAGAGGTCCACAAAGCCTAAAATATTTACTGTTTGGCCCTTTACATAAGAAGTTTGTTGACTCCCTGATCTAGGACAATAATCTCCAGAAGAGACGTTGGCTTAACATAAAAATGAAACAATTTATTACTATCTTACAAAACAGAACAGTCATTCACAACTAGAATATACAACTATGTCCTGGGGGGCTCTGGGGAGAAGAAGGAAGAAAAAAAACAGAACTGTCACGAACTCTTAAAAGGACTCACCTCTCTAACTAGACTTGTGACGGTTTACCTTGTAGTGAGTACGGACGTCAATTATAAAGCTGTACACCTGAAATTTATTTTTAAAAAAAAGGACTCACCCCTCCAGAGCCAGCTGTTAGGAATGCAGAAAGAACTAAGAGAGGGAAGTCACAGAGGACCACACTAAGATAGGCAAGGACAGGAAGGAGGCCATGTTGGCACGAGACCCAAACATCTTCCAGAGCAGCCCTGTCAGGAGAGTGCTTTGAGTTCTCACAAACATCAGACTGTTCCCCTTTCCTAGCTCACCTTCTGCCCTACTGTGATAGAGGAAAAGCTGCTCAGTTTCTAGTTACTCCTAATGAACAGACTATATAAATATAAAAGACTATAGCAACGTTTCAGATTTAAGATGTTTTATTTTTTTCACACCCAAGCAAGCCCAGGTGGTTGATGCTCATTGCTCCCCTTCCTGCCCCCAAGTCCCCTACCCTTCCCGAGGAGAAGAAACATTGCCTTTCACTTTATAGCTGAGAGCATGCCTACGCTTTGGCAGCTGACTTGTAATGGGTCAGAGTGCGGGCAGAAGGGTCAGTGGCATTGATCCACCGGGGCATCCAGTAATGGGTCAGCCAGTCAGCCCGGCCTGGGTAGTGGTGCTCAAAGATCTGACGGTAGTAATAGCCTTCTTTGGTCTTAGGAGTGTTGAAGGGAAATTTCTGGGCTGCGGCTGCCATCATCGTATCATCAACCTGTAAGAAGAAGAGCATAAGAGCAAAAGGGTTTTTTAAACAGCATGGAAATACTTGTATTTAATCTGGCTTCACAAAACCAAAAAAAAAGATATGAAAAGGCAAGACAGTAAATTGTGCAAGAGATGCTTTGAATCACCCACCCCTTAGAAAATGCTAAACTATCCATCACAGACATAGCTGTGCTGACTTTTAAGGAACACCCATATGCAGATTTCTAATACTATGGCTCTGACAAGTTTACTCATTTGTGCCCAATAATGTCTGGCATCCAGCAAGGGCCCCAAATGAGGTAAATGAAGGTCAGTGATCAGTGGTAACTCTCCTCTCACTCTTTCAGTTCTAGATGCCACTTTGTAATCCTTCATGCTACTTAATTCTTATAAAATTCTTTTAAAAGAAATATTATTTATAGGGAATGTTTCCCACAGACACAAAATATTTAAACTAAATACAAAATGAACAGTTACTACAACTCTGCATCCAAATTGTCCTATTTCAGAAAATGTTTTTAAAGACATTCTACCTGATGTTCAACATATTCCTGTAAAATCCTAAACCAGGAATTCTTAACTGAGGTTATCCCATCACTGAAGGCTTCTTTAGGTCGCCAGAGAATCTCTTTAGGAATCAGATCGGAGTCCTCGAATGTCTCTCTCAGGAGATGTTTTTCTATCCCATTCTGACATGAAAAGAAAAGGAGCATCAGTAAAAGTTCCAAATATCAAAGATACGAGATAACAGCTGTTATCGTGAAGTGATTCACCTACCTTAGGAATTCTCATATCGGGTGGCAGAGACAGGTAATAGGAAGAAAATCGATGATCCAGGAATGGGACTCTCAATTCAAGCCTTAGAGGAGAAAAGAAGAAAATTCAAAAGCAAAATGTACATTTAGTGCCTGTCAGTTTAGATTCTTATTTAGAGGGTCCTAGCAATTCAACCAGCCTCTAAGTCATGTTAAGATTATAAAGTCATGTTTGCAATCCTCCTGATTGCCCTACACTAGTGATAAACATAAAAACCTTCATTCAAAATAATATGTATTATCTCATCTAGCAAGTGACCCAAACTGTGAGAATAATTCACTTTCTCTTCTTTGAAGAGCTAAACGTGTATCTGAAAAAGCAGAAAAAGTTAGGAATCAGAGTGACCTGATCATTATGGGTGTACTTTGCCTAGACCTCTCTGACTCAAAGTTTCTCTTAGGTGAGACCATCTCTCATCCTATTAACAACTGTAATGATTCAAATGTTTTTACTACTAACTGATTAATAATTTACATACAATATTAAATATAAACCAATGTTGCACAGTGTTTCATCAAAGGCCACATCACCTGTTTCCTGAATCCTGGTGACGGCAAGCAGATAGGGTAATAACCACGGATTCAGTGCATTCCCCAACCCCATATTTAATTATTTCCTAATCTAAGTGCGACTTTGTAGAAGCAACTAAAACATTTAATGTGGGTTGTTCATTATGTACAAATAAGAGTCTTCAATTCTCCAACATGACCACCTAAAAAGTGAACTTTAGCCAAACAAAAATGATACCAAAGAAATCTGGTCTTTATAATCTAATCAGACCCTTGCATCTTCGTTGTCCCATCCCCACATTGGGTTCCCGCAGCATCAAATAGGCATGGCAGGCGCTCAACACTTGTTACTTGGAGGTGTATTATCTTTACTTCTCTTAAAAAGAGCTGCATCACCTTCCCTCTCGGTTGTTCAGATGTGGGCAGAATGTTATGTTCTGAAGTGGGGAACTCCGCCTTAACCAACCTGCAGGTGTCCCACCGTTACCCACAGTAACACTTTGAATTCAGCCTAATTCCTTTGCGGCCAAGTTAAGAGAAAAGCTTCATTTTCTCTCTAAAAGTCATACTTTGCAACTATAGCCAAGTGAAAGGGAAAAAAATCAGCTATTGAGCTTTTTGTCTGCTGAGGTTATTTTTACAATTGCTTCTGAAAATACTGAGTTACCCGTGGGCAGCAGTAGTTCGATCCGCACGGAGAACGTCAAACAGATAGAGTTCTTTCAGAAGCCTCTCGCTCTCCTCCTCGGCTTTCTCAGGCGAAGGAGCCTATTTTACAAAGAAATAGCTCAAGTTACAAATACGCCCACAGCTTTGCTTTGGGCACACACATAGTTTTTATTTCTTACACTTATACATATCCCAACACCAAAGGTGGGTAAGACAAAAGGGAAAGTTTAGGGAAGGGAGTAAATGCTTTATAAAACAGACCTTCCCTCACACTGAAAGTGCTAGTGTTAGAACAAATAAAATGGACCCCCTGTGCAATAACTAAAATTCCACAGGCGATGAAGAAACATTGGAAATGTCATTCTCATGCTTAACTAGTGTTAAAGAATGGAAAGTATCTGACACTATTAAGACTTCTTTGTAATCCCTAAAAGAAATACAAAGCAGACACTGTCAGATTTCTTCATATACCTCATAAGATTTTCCTCATATGCCTCATAAGATAGTCAAGTGTTACTGCTATACTGAAAAAAACCGACGACAGAAAATGGTCAAATAATTCATACTTCTCTAATCCTAGCACCAATATCCTTCCACTTCAGAATGTTTACCTTGTGAAAATATATGTAACCCTGAGTAAGTTCATCCGAACCTTCTCCAGAGAAGATCACCACGCTATCCGTGTTCTTCCGAATGTACTTGGAAATTAAGTACATACCTTACAAAAGAGACAGAAATTATGTTAATGTCAGCATAACCCTCTACCAAAAATGCCTTTCAGTTGGCTTTTGGAAATAACTGCAGGTTTTGCTATTAGATTGAACTCTGTATTAATATAAAGTTTTCAAAAATAATGACCTTATATCCACAAGCCATTTATATGCACAGTAGTCTCCCCTTATCTGACGTTCCAAGACTCCCAGTGGATGCTGAAACCACAGATAGTACTGAACCCTATACATAATATGTTTGTTCCTTTACATACATACCTATGACAAAGTTTAATTTATAAATTAGGCACAGTAAGAAATTAACAACAATAACAATAAAATAGAACAACTTATAACAATATACTATAATAAAAGTTATATGAATTTGGTCTCTCTCAAAGTATCTTATTGTACTGTACTCACCCTTCTTGTGATGATGTGAGATGATACAATGCCTATGTGATGGGATGAAGTGAGGCGAATGACATAAGCACTGTCATATAGCCTTAGACTACTAGTGACCTTCCGATGATACGTCAGAAGTCGGATCATCAGGAGGATCATGGAGCCATGATGATGTCCATGGTCACTTGAATACAAGCACTGTGATAACGCGACAGTCAATCTGATAACCAAGATGGCTACTGAGTGACTAACAGGCGGGAAGCATGTACAGTGTGGATACACTGGACAAAGGGATGATTCACATCTCAGAAGGGACAGACTGGAATGGTGCAAGATCTAATCATGCTACTCAGAATGGCGTGCAATTTAAAACTTATGAATTGTTTACTTCTGGAATTTTCCATTTAATATTTTTGGACCATGGCTGACAGCAGGTAACTGAAATCATGGAAAGCAAAAGCGAGGATAAAGGAGGACTACTGTCCTTAATCCGAAAGTCACAGCGTTATAATGATATAGCCGAGAACCATTCCACAATTTTATATACAGGCTTTAAAATTTCAATGCTTTGAGACCAAGACTGTCCACACCTTAAAATTTTGCTAAAGTGAACGATGACTCAAATATCTAAAAAAAAAATCATACCTTTCATGTAAGTATTACTATACAAAAATAATAAGAGTTAGGGTTTTGGTAGTTTAGCTTTAATTTTTTTCTGATGCTCTCCAGTCACTAAATTTCACATATAGTTAAGAATATATATATAAGAATATAAGTTGTTACAACATGCCCATCGGCTCCTGCTTTACATCCATGTAAACCAGTATTTGTTCTCAACCATTTTTTCATTATTGCCTCCCTAGGAAGCCTTTTTAGACATTTTTTTCCTAATTGTCCCCCCACACACAATGAAATAATACCACAGATATGGTATTATATGGTATTATTTGTATTATTATCTATATCTTCTTATGTACTATGGCCCTTTGGAGGGCTATAAACCATTTTAACACCTAAGATTTTTTTGCCCTCCAACAACCAATTTTTCATCCCATGGGGGCAGTGTGACCCCTGTTGAGAACGCACGCTCTAAACTCTGCAATGGAGCCCTGTTGGATTCTGAGTCTCTTAAAAGAGAGGCACATGTAAGCCAGTAGCACGTTAGTCTCGACCATGCCGGATCAGTCTGATCTGAAGTATACTTCTGATCTCAGGATGCATCCACAGAGTAAAACTAGGATTGCTGGCTGGGCAATAATACCTACTCATTGATAAGTTGTATGATGAAATATTTACCAAAATATATCTAAAATGAGTATTCTTTATAGAAAATGAATGATAACATAGACCTATTTCCCTATTTTATACAGACTATAGCCCAAGAAACTTTATTCAGAGAAATTGAGGGGGTGGAGGGAGGCACAGAAAATATGTATCTACTCTTTGGAAAAATATAAACAGCAACCCCATAAATGTGGAATCTTAACTATGTATTGTTCCCCTTACTCCAAGAGATTCGGGGAATTTTCTTAAATGGTCTTAAACAACTGCTAAGGTAAGAATTTGATTTGCATTCATTCTTAAATATTTAAACTGTTGCCTGAAATGTTTTTTAAACCTGACACTTTTTCAAGATTAAAAAAACCTTATTAGTATCATAAAATATCTTACCTACTGAAGCACGAACTGTAGTGATATCATAAGTTTCCAAAGAAAATATGACCTCATCCAGGGCCTGAATGCCTTCCTCAGAGTTAAAGAGGACTTCATGGTGTTCACTCCCAATATGATTTGCCACCTAATTATATAAAGAAATATCCATATACTTGTTATTTAAAGAAAAGAACTACCCTCGAAAATGAAATAGGACAGTAGTTCACAACACATAATGAAGCAACAATGGTGGAAAACAAACGAGGCAAAATAAGGGAAATGTTCTCTGGGCCACCACATACAAGCCCCATCGAGTCAGCTTCCTCGCCTCCCATAGCCTCTGCCTCCACTGAACTACTCAGAAGCTCTTCCCACTCCAGGATAACTCAACAATCAAGAGGCATCCAATTAGCATGCCCCGACCCCCCGCCACATGCACACCTATTTTATCAAACCCATCATCTTCCTCTAGTCCCACACGGTCTCCCATCTAACCTTGCTCTCCTTTTGGCCCTCTTGCAATGCTGAATTTTACATGCAGGAAGTTATCCCTAAATGAAAAGGCCCCTCCCCTCATTCTATTTTCTTGGGCTATTTTGTATTCTCTTGGCATTGATCAACTTGCTTTGGGACTGCTCTCTAGCTCTTTCTCATCCGTTCTGTGTATGTTCTTCCAGAGTAGGAATGAGGTCCCCTGCACACTGAATGTACAAGATCCCTTCTGCTCAGAGGGACAGTGCTTTATAAAAAACAAAAAACAGTAACAGCTACCATTCACTAAGTACTTACTACATGCTAGGTTCTATTCTACACACTTTATATGAATTATATAATTTCTACCCCAAAACTATCCCATAGTAGATACTATCACTCCCATTGCGTACTGTAGGAATTGCGTGATAGAGCTAGGATTTGAAACCAGCAGTCAGGCTCCTAAGCCTGCCATCTTCACCACCATGGCATACTTTCAATAGGGCAGAATTATTATCAGAGGGTTTTTTGAGGACTGCATAGGCTGTGGCAGATAAAGGTACCCAAAATACAGTGTACTACATAGTTGATATTCAACAAGCATTTCATTCCATTTGAATATATTTAACTTAAAACAATTACCTGAGTCAGCACAGCAGCAGCAGGACAGAATTCATTCTAATAGCAAGTCTGTCTTAACTACGTAACGGGCAGAGACAGAGTCTTACCTTTCTAGCAGCTAGTAAATCGGGACTGTCTTCCATGCCGATCGCAAAAGTCTGCAGAGGATATTGTACTTGGGCTGCTTTTAGCTGCTTCAACAGAGTGGCAGCAACCAAACTGGAGTCCAAGCCCCCTATGAGCAAGACAGCAAGTGGACTGGTTACATGCCTCGCATGGGAGGGACAGGAGACTGACATTCCTGTTAAGCACTGAGATTAGGGTTTTATCATTTAAAGTCCCCAAGTTTTATAAACTGAAAATCAACTTTAATGAGAGAAAAACCTAACACATAACCTGTGACAATGGGAACAGTATTTGAATTGGTTAAAAATCACTGCCCAGGGCCGGCCCTGTGGCCAAGTGGTTAAGTTCACGCGCTCTGCTTCAGCGGCCCAGGGTTTCGCAGGTTCGGGTCCTGGGCATGGACATGGCACTGCTTGTCAGGCCAGGCTGAGGCGGCGTCCCACATGCCACAGCTGGAAGGACCCACAGCTAAAAATATACAACTATGTACCAGGGTGCTTTGGGGAGAAAAAGGAAAAATAAAATCTTAAAAAAAAAAAAAATCACTGCACAGAATTCTAAAGAATGTTTACTAACTCATTCACACCAATAATATAATGATAGTGTAACTTTATTATATTACTATGACTATTAAATGGCGCTTACAAAAAACTTTTTCATCCTATAATGGAGGAAAGATTAAATCATTGAGTAAACATTTATAGTCAAAACCTCAGGAATAGCTACAAAACATTTAACATTAAACAAATTAAACAAAACATTAAACAAACATGCACTAAATATAATTAGGTTTTTTAACTCACTTCACCTGATAAAAGGCAGCCAATTCTTCTGTGCGTCATCAAACGTTTCTTAATGGCATTGTCAAAAAGGATGCGCAGGTTGCTCTTCACAGTTTCTATCTCAAAACCTACAAACACATAAAGTAAATGAAAGAGCTCCAGAAAAGACTAGGCTGAATTATTTACTGAAATGAGGTACACAATCATCTACATCTATCTTGATGGCATTTACTCAATGCTGGCCTTTGCCAAATCCCTGAGTTTCGCCTCCAAATTAAACAGGAACTAGGTCTTCAAATCATTCCAATGACATGAGAATATTTTTTTTCCTTTGGGGGACAGAGGTGGGGATTTGCTTGATTACCTGGGAACAGTTTCTCCACACTGTCATAGAGGGCATGCAGAGGCTCATCTCTACAGTGATGAAATTTAACCATTTCCACTGAGGCAACTTTGCCATTTGGCTTTAAATCCAAAACTTCATAGTGTCCTGGGAGAAAAGGCTCCACTTTTAAAAAAGGAGTCATGGAGTGCTTCAGGTTAACGAGACCTACAAATTCAAAAAGATAATTATTCAAATTAGGATCACACTTCACAGTAACTTTCACAATCAGTTAATATCCTCTAAATTCCTATTTATTTCCCTTTTTTAAATACAAATACATGTCCATTCTGTAAGTAGAACAGGAAAAAATTTTTAATCAGCCAAAGCCCTACCATCTACTTACTAGAAAGATAGTGGTACAGAGAGGTATAGCAAAACCACAGGTTAATGGTAATTCAAAGCAAGAGGAAAATCTCCAATGTTTAATTTCTTATCCCTAGCTGGAACTTCTGATTAAGAAAATCTATTTTCTATAACAAAGCAAGCAAATATAAAAAGAAGAGATACATTATTAAGCAAAGAGATGGATTTGAAACTGTTAATTTTATGATAACTGGAAGTCATTTCTTTGACATCACTGAAGTATTTTAAGAAAATAGCCATGGTTTCCAGTCATTTAACAAGCAAAATGATCCACTGTTAGATACTTTAAAATCAGATATTAAGAAGTCAGGCATCTACCCCTAACTAGTTATTATACACGGTGTGCGTTAAACAGTATAATCTAAATTTCCTCAATAAGTTCTCCCAGGGAGTAACCTGATATCACCATGATCTTTGATACAAATCAATGTCTTATTGCAAATAGTAACAGCTTATCTACATAGAATACTCATTATGATTTAGAATTGGTTTGTTAGCCCCATATTCTACTGTGTAGTGTTGAATTCAAAGACCCTATGGGACCCCATCACTAGCTGGCAGACCTCAAGAGAGCCACACAACCCTTGTAGGGAACAAGGAGTAATTAAAAGGTTTTAAGCAGGGAGTACTATGATCAAATGAGTTTTTGATATGTTATTCTAAAAGCCTTGAGAAAGGAAAACTGTTGTAGTACTCTAGGTGAGACCATTTGGTCAGGAAAAGACTAGTATTAAGAAGGATGTAAAAAATATCAAGTCAAGAAATTTCAGAGGATGTGACATTACAATTCCATATCAAGTTATAATCAGGCCCAAAAGACAGACAGTGGAAGTAAGGAGTCTGCTTTTCCCTTGTGTGCTCTTGGCTGGGCTTCCCCAATGCTACTTTAGGTAAATAACAGAGATACACATTCTTGGCCATTTGATCACACTACAAATGCCTGAAAGGCTAATTCAGGTATCCGTACCCACAGTGACTAGTGTCCTAAGGACCCTCTTACTGATCTCATTATCCTTGCTTCAGCCAATATTAAATCTGAAAACTAAGTGAGAAAGGATTTAAGGAATGAGGCAAAAAGAGACAGGCAGGTGGATTTGATTTTAGGATGTTACTGCTGTCTAGCTAAGAGAGAAAAGACGAACGTCTTCCTCAAGTATACTGTCAAAAAAGGCTAAGCATGATTTCCAAATATTTTCTTCTATTCTGTGGGTTGTCTTTTCACTTTCTTGATGATGTCTTTTGCAATCCAAAATTTTTAATTTTGATGATGTCCAATTTATTTTTGTTGCTTGTGCTTTTGGTGTCATATCTAAGAAATCCTTGTGAAATCCAATGTCACGAAGATTTACCTCTATGTTTTCTTCTAAGAATTTTGTAGTTTTAGCTCTTACATTTAGGTCTTTGATCCACTTTAATTTTTGTATATGGTGTGAAGTAAAGATCCAACTTTATTTCTTTGTATGTGTATGTCCAGTTGTCCCAGTACCAGTTGTCAAATAGATTAGTCTTTCCCCATTGAATGGTCTTTGGATCCTTCTTAAAAATCAGTTGACTACAGATGTATGTGTTCATTTCTGGACTCTCAGTTGTATTCCACTGGTATATATGTCTATCCTCGTGCCAGTACCATACTGTCCTGCTTACCCTTGTTTTGTAGCAAGTTTTGAAGTCAGGAAGCATGAGGTCTCCTACTTGGTTCTTTTTCAAGATTGTTTTGGGTATTCTGGGTCTCCTGCACTTCCATACAAATTTTAAAGTCAGTTTGTCAATTTCTACAAAGAAGTCATCTGGGATTCTGAAGGGAATCACATTGAATCTGAAGATCAATTTGGGCAGTACTATCATCTTAATAATGTTATGTCTTCAATTCAGGATCATGGGATGATTTTCCATTTATTTATTTCTTCTTTCAACAATGTTTTATAGTTTTCAAAGTAAAAGTTTTACACTTCTTTTGTTAAATTTATTCCTAAGTATTTTACTGTATTTGAAGCTATTATAAATGGAATTGTTTCTCTTAATTTCATTTTTGGATTATTCATTACAAGTGTATAGTGTTCATTACAAGTGTATCAATCAAATACAATTGATTTTTGCATATTGATCTTGTATCCTACAACCTTGCTGAACATAATGGGTGAAACATATGGGAACTCTGTGCTTTCTGTTCAATTATTCTGAAACCTAAAACTGGTCTAAAAAGTAGTCTGTTAATTAAAAAACAGTTCTTTTTCATAAACTGATCCCAGCAGGGAAAAACAAAAAGGGCAAAGGAACTGAATAGATATTTCTCCAAGGAAGATATACAAATAGACAATTAACACAAGAAAAGATGCTGTGGGGCTGGCCCCATGGCCAAGTGGTTAAGTAAGTTTGCGCCCTCCGCTTCAGCGGCCCAGGATTTCACTGGTTCGGATCCTGGGCGCGGACATGGTACCATTCATCAGGCCATGCTGAGGCAGTGTCCCACATAGCACAACCAGAAGGACCTACAACTAGAATATACAACCACGTACTGGGGCGTTTGGGGAGGAGAAGGAAACAGAAAAAAAAAAGATTGGCAACAGATGTTAGCTCAGGGCCAATCTTAAAAAAAAGAAAGAAAAGATGCTTGCCATCATTGTCAACAGGGAAATGCAAATCAAAACTACAATGAAATCCCACTTCTCACATACTAGGATGGCTAGAAGCAAAAAGTCAGATAATAAATGTTTGTGAGGATGTGGAAAAATCAAAACTCTCACACACTGCTCGTGAGAATATAAAATGGTGCGGCCGTTTTGGAAAAGTCTGGCAGTTCCTCAAACAATTGAACATAGGCTTACCATATGACCCAGCAGTTCCACTCTCAGGTATATAGCCAAGAGAAATGGAAACATATGTCTACACAAAACCTTTTACACAAACATTTATAGCAGCATTATTCACAACAGCCAAAAGGGAGAAACAACCCAAATCAACTGAGAAACGGGTAAACAGAATGTGGTATTATCCACGTAATGGAATATCTTTTGGTCACAAAGAGTAAGTAGGGAAAAAAAAAGTAAGTAAAAAGTAACTACTGATATGTGCTACAACACAAATCTTGAAAACATTATGCCAAGTGAAAGAAGCCAGTCACAAAAGACCACATATGATATGATTCCATTCATATGAAATGTCCAGAATAGAGAAATCCATAGAGAAGTTTAATGGTTGACGGATATAGAGGATTGAGTAGTGACAGCTAAAGGGTAACAGGGTTTCTTTTTGAGGTGATAAAAAACTTTCTAAAATTGACAGGAGTGTTGGTTGTGGATATCTGTGAACACACTAAAAACCACTGAATTGTACACTTACAACAGGTGAATTGTATGGGATGTGGAATTATATATCAATAAAGCTGTTTTTAAAATGCTAAATAAATATTTGCTAGGGCCATAGCCACAGCATGGCACTACAGTGCAATAACTGCAGGGCCAACCCTACCATGTTTACAATATGACATAAGAAAGCTTGACAATCGGGGCCACCCTGGTGGCACAGTGGTTAAGTTCACACACTCCACTTCAGTGGCCTGGGGTTTGGAGGTTCGGATCTTGGGTGTGGATTTACACACCACTCATCAAGCCATGCTGTGGCGGCATCCCACGTACAAAACAGAGGACGACTGGTACAGATGTTAGCTCAGGGACAATCTTCCTCAAGCAAAAAGAGGAAGATTGGTAATAGATATTGGCTCAAGACCAAATCTTCCTCACCAAAAAAAAAGAAGAAAGCTTGACAATACATATGGGATCAAACTAGATGCAGAATGTATCGGCGTAACAAAAATTAAATGACTTTACTATAGATTCATCCTTCAAGGATTACAGAATTTAAGTGCTGAAAAGGAGGGTCCAAGTCCTTGGTTAAAAAAAAAAAGCTCAGAGGGTCCATGACTTACTTTAGTCAATTGTAAAATTTTGGATTGCCCCCTATGGGATTTGCAAATATGACCTAGAAGAAAACACAAAATCAAGAGAATAATGAAAACCTATAGAAAAAATTCTATCATTACCTTTAGCTTCTGAACATACTGCCAAAAACCCATCTTCTGTCATGGCTTTAAACAAAGGTCTGACTCCATAGGTATCTCTGCCCAGGAACACTTTCTTATTGGCGGTATCCAGCAAAATAAATGCAAACACCCCGTCCAACATACAAACTGTTTGCTCAATTCCTCCTTTGTCATAAAGATGAAGGATTATCTCACCATCCACTTTGGTCTGGTACTCAAATTCAAAATGGTGTTGCAACTTAAGGAAGCAATAGCAAAATAAAGATGTTAGAATCCTTGTGCGTTCACTAATAATTTTTTATTGCAAAGTTGCTTCAATGTTTCTGGGCTCTATAACCATTTCATGTACTTTAATGATTTAGAAGAACAATGGCATTATCAGAATATAGCTTGTTTGAACTCACAATTCTACAAATTCTTTATAACATAAAGCTAAACCTGTGAAAATTTTAGTTGCATTCTGATAAACTGTAGTGGCAATGTACTAGAACATGTAATGTGTGGAGGGAGGGAAATGCACATCATATACATACTGTGTACGTAATACATATATATTTACAAATATATGTTCAGTGAAGCAAATAGGTTGCTCAGTTGCCATGACACTAAAAGTGTGTCCTCCACAACTTTGAAATTTAGGTCTGGGAATACAGTACTGGCTAAGGTTCTTCCAGTCCAGCCTCAAAGGCCTACCTATGAAAATAGAAAGCAAAATGACAAACATATTTGGCACTATTCCCTGACAAATAAATGATTCCATCACAATGATGGAGACACATGGTCCAAAGCAAAGCTGCTGGTCCCCGTGGGAGGACTACAACATCCAGTCCCTCCACAGCAGTGGCATTGAAGCTACTTCTCACTGGCAGACAAAATGACAGTGGAGCTTTATTACTCCACACACCCGAAAGGAGCAGCAGAGACCGTCGCTGCCACCACATGCAGAGTGAGAGGGCGTAATTAAGTTAAGCCCGAACTCCACGGCTCTCCACCACCACCAACAACAAACTGGGGAGGTGAAAAGTCCTTGGTGTGTTCCTCCTTCTCTGTACTTACTCATATTGCTGCCTGACAATGGAAATAAAACAGGTTCACATAAAGAAAATCAGGTGGAAATCCTGGATAAATTTAAACAGTTAAAACATGTTTCTAAATTTAAAAAAATAAATCTATATGTTTGTATATGTATGACCTGTAACACATGCTTCACCATCTCGCTCACTCTATAAATTTGTGAACGTTTTTCTATAAGCCCCCACAGAACTGTCCAAAAATGGGCTTTGGCGGCCTCTGGTGACTACAAAGCCACCTCCTGGTCACCCCTCCCTGCTCTGAGACACCATCGGAGACCATCCGTCACTAGCAGGTGGGGTTTGGAAACAGTCTTCTGCTGACTCTTCTGAGCTTAAGTATCTGAAGGATAAACGACCCTAAAGCATCAATGATTTTAGCAAGTTAACAGCTTCCCAAATCCATCCTCCCCCACCGTGTCAGGGCCACTCTCTGGCCTAAACCTTGCAAGCAATTTATTGGTTAATCACTCCCATGTACCACTTCTTACTCTCCTGAAACCACACATAAATAAAAGCTGCTGTTAGATAAATGCCCCCAGGTCTTGCCACCATCCAGCAAGCACAGTGCCACTGGACTCGTTGGCTGCAGGCCCCTGACACTCCCGGCAGGAAGCAGGCCTCCTCGGCACTCCAGCTTTACTCAGATTCCTCCTCTCCTTGACTGTCCTCCCTCCACTCCCAACACACCCCTGCTGCATTTCAGCAGTGGTAGTAAATTTTATTTTCATCAAAAGAAGGGCTTGGAGCTTATGTTCCAGAACACTTTATAGAAAGCTAAAATGTCCATTTGGCTCTTTAGACCAATTTCTAGTTGCTCCAACCACAGTACCTTAGATGACTGGTAGAAGCAATGGGACTTCTCTGCTTTTGAAAATACAACATATTTGGCTAATTTAGAATAGAAATATTTAACTTTTTAACAAAATACACAAAAGCAGCAATGCTGTTCAAGTAAAACAAGGAATTTTCTATCTCATTTAAGGTGAAAGTCAGGCTAATATTGCCATAATGCAACCTAACATTCTCACCTATACGGTCCTAACTGAGCTTAGGAAGAAAGAAGTTTTCACTGCTCCCTGCCTCCACTCCCACTAGCATGAAACTCCATTCTTACCTTTCCTCTTCACCATTGCATCTCCAAGCACCTAGAAAAATGATGCCTGGTGTATAGTAGGCCCTTAATAAACATATGAAAGGAATTTACTGCATAACTAGAAAAACTTGTCAAATGAGAAGTCGATTATTGAACATGTTCCTATAAGCAGACAACAAACAATGGCAAAACCTAGTGTTCAGAGATAAAAATGTCCAAAAGGTGGCTAGAATATAAAACCCTACCCATGAATGATAGGCATATATCAGTTAGGCTCAAAAAAATACAGAGAGACATCACAACCAAACGTATTAACTCTGAATGAAATCTGGCTGAAAACAACAACAGAAAACAGCTATAAATATAGTCTTGGGACATTTAGGGAAATTTAATATAAACTGGATATTAGATGGTATTATAGATTCTTAGGTTTAATAACAGTACTGGTGTTAGGTTGAAGAATGTCCTTATTCTTAAGAGATAAATGCTTACATATTTAGAAGTGTCATAATATCTGCAATATAGTCTAAAATGATTCAGCCTAAAAATAAAGTGTATGTGTGGGAATATATATAGAGACAGACAGAAGGATAAAGCAAATACAGCAACATATTAACAATTATTCAGTCCAGGTGCTCATTGCCTTGTTCCTTTTTGTAAATTTGAAATTTTCAAAATTAAAAGTAATTTGCAAATCTTGGATTAAAAAATTTCTTATGAAAGACTAGCCAAATAATTCTAGATTGGAAGGTTCTTAGCAAACTTGGCTTCCTTGGGTCAGAATTTCCATCCCCTCACCCACTCTCATTTTAAGAGTGAGCTTTAGCAGATTAGAAAGCTGTTCCAATTTTAATGCTGCTAGAAATCCTACTTCTTACGCTCTACTGCATCTGGCCACCTTTCTGTCCTTTAGCTCTCATGAAGTGAAGTGTGCAATAACAACAAATATCTTAAGTGCAGCATTAAATATGATCACCTCCAAACTATTAAATTCTACCCCTGCCTTAAAAACCCTCAAATCTCCCTGCTCTGAGAATGATATTCTGACTCCTTACCATGGCTACCAAGTCGTACTTGATCTGGTCCTGCCTAACTTCCCCATCCCACCTTGCCCACCTGCCCTTTGTTCTCTTACAAAAATCCAGGGCTTCACGTGCAATTCCCTCCTCATGAAATGCTCTTCCCAGCCTTGCTAGCTGACCCTTGTCCAGTGGGTCTCAGTTCAAGTGTCAAGTTTTCAAGAAGCCTTCTCTGACCACCCTTCCTAAAACTAGATCTCCCATCTCCATCAGCTCCATTTTCATGATTTCAGAATGCGTATATATGTACAATGATTTTTTTTGGTCTCCTCCCTAATAAAATAAGCTCCATTATTTACTACTGCATCCCTGGCACCTGACACAGAGCCTACCACAGGCCCTAATTAATATTCAGATTCATCATAGAGAAAAAAAAGATTCTAAGAGTTAAAGAACCTGAATTGTAATCCCCATTTTATACTTTTGTGTGTGTGTGACCAAGTCATTTCATCTCTTTGTGCATCAGTGCCCTCTGTCTATATAATTGGAGCAAATGAGATAATGAACATGGAAAGTATTTTGAAAAGTAAAAAGCATTTCACAAAATATATAAAATTATTATAACCAACTAGCTCTGAGGTTTAATCAGATCCAGATTATCTTCTGGTTTAATTTTGTTTACCTTCACGTGGTTGTAGATTTCACCATTGTAACAGAGCCACAAATAAGGATATTTCTTCACTCGAATTGGCTGCATTCCAAACAGCTGGTCAACCACAGCCAACCGGTGAAATCCAAAGCAGCAGTTGGTGTATCCATTGACATTCTCAAAACGAAATGCATCTGGACCCCTGTGTGCAATCTTCATAGCACTCAGACACTGAACAGCAAGGCAGTCATCGCTGCCAAAGAGGGCCCAGATGCCACACATGGTGCAATGGAGCTGCGGGCTCTCTATGGAGAGAAAAGCAGCCCCATTAAATACTCAAGATGCAATCCAGGTCTGTAGTAAATCTTGACTCCAAAAACTTGCATAAACCACTTCAAAGACTGAAATATAAACCATCCTATCTACAGTAGTTTTCCATTAGCTTGGCAGGCTAAACGACTTAATTTACTTACAAGTATTCAGAAAAGACGGATGACCTTTACAGCCAGCCGGCTATAGCAGCTTAGCACCCAGTTAAAGTCTGCGTCTCTCTCGCCTTACATTTGGTCAGCCAGAACTGCGGTGTTCAGGCCCCATTCTGTTCTGCATCCTAGGTTTACTCCCAGGACACAGACACACACGTAGGCGAGATCCAACCTAGCCAGAGATCCCAGCCCCTCCAGAATCTCAAAAGCCCTCAAAAATCCAAGAGACTCTCCAGATTACTACAGTCTCCGCACAGGTCTCCTCGACAATTAAATGCTTGCTCTTTACCGGCACTAACTGCGCACAGAATACAGCGGGAGTAGAATAGATGATCACACCTATAGATCGATCATAGATCTGATAGATCTGATAGACTATAGATCTACAGACCTGATAGATCGATTACACGGCTAACGTGTAATCGAGATATACAGAGCATATAAGCATTTCACAACATCTAGCTTACCTCTAAGTGATTTATTCCAACGTGATAAAAGAAATCCTAAAGAGAAAAGAAAGCAATATTATTTGATATCAGATATCCTGGTTTTATAACAAAAAATATTTTAAGTTGACAGAGATACAAAATGTTCACCATCAAAATGTCCTAAAATGACAAAAATGTTCTCAAATGTCTTTGTCTCAAAGCTGCCTTGGCCAATAAGAAAGCAAAGTAGGTAGGACATAGAGAGCAACATCTCTGAACAACAACTAGGTTCACCCCTGTGAACCAAAAAGCAAATAATTCAAGACAGTTACTTTACCAAAATATCTGTAACTTGGAAACTATTTTGGTATTTTTTTAAATGCAAATTTGCAGCAAATGTCTAGATAATTTGAGACAAAAACCATAGAAAAAAACATATGTTCACTTTACATCACTCACTTCGCGCAATCCTCCCAGGACATTTCATTTGCATCTAAACGAACCAAAGCTTTGTTTGGCCTTTTAACGAGACCAGATCAAATTAATGGAAAATGGTATTAATTAAAGCAACTTGGAAATGAAGTATCATATGTCCTATGCAGTCCCTTCCACGCACTTGGCCAAATAACCTATAATGAGATATTTACTTTGAGATTTAGTGGGAAAATTCACTGAGATTTAAGTGAGATGACTACTGATAAGCCATCTACCTTTGACTCTACACCAACTAAAACTGGCTAGGAAGTGCTTTCAAAATCAAGTGACGTCATTAATCGTTTACCTAAGTCTTCCTAATGCTACATAGTAAATCCCATTAGTAAGCGTGCTCTAGGAAACAGACATTAATTACTAAACTGGAGGGGGAATAAGGGAACAAAGTTTGTGAAGCACACTTATTTCTCCAGCAGGAAAAAGCAAATTAAAACTATCACTATTAGTTATTTTTGCAATCAGTCTAACTTGCAAAGGTCCTACTTGCAATGTTTTCTCCTACTGCTGTTACCTGTTCCCAGTAATTTTCCTTACTTCCTTACAAACTTCTAGAGCAGTGCTGTCCAAGAGAAATGTCAGCCACATATGCAATTTTAAATATACTAGTAGCCCCACTAAGAACATTTTTAAAAGATGAAATTCATTTCAAATATATTTTATTTACAATATGCCGAAAATAGTATCATTTCAACATGTAATCAGTATAAAAATTGATGAGATATTTTACATTGCTTTTCTCCCTTAAGTCGTCAAGATCCAGTGTACTTTACACTTACAGCCAACTCAATTCGGACTAGCCAGCATTTCAAGTTCTTGACAGTCAGTCACATGTGACCATATGTGGCCATATGTGGCTACCGACTGGCCAGAGCCGTTTCAGTGCATTTAATTTCTATTCCTCTTACCAACTACTTAAACTTCACCATATCACCTTATTTTTATATTAAGATATCAGTAACCAACTCCTGGACAGGTTCAAGACCTAACTTAATGCTAATCTACCTTACAATCAATGAAAAGAGAGTTATCAGTGCTTTTAAATTATAAGTCAAGCACCCAGGGCAATGGGCAGTGAAGAAATAACGTAGCCCACGGGCCAGGAAGAAAAGCGTCCCATTGTTCGAAACAGTAACATTAATCTGAAGCCAGCCCTACGGAATAGATAGCCATTGAGAAAAGGCATGCCAGTTCTTTTGCCTTTTTCCATATGGCGCCGCCTGTCGCCCTAAACAAATCTCTTCTTGGCAGGGCTTGCTCAGCAAGCCACTTGTTGAGTCTTGCAGTCGAAGGAGAGTGGGGGAGAGGGGAGGCTAGGTGAAGAGGGGGGAGCCGTGGGGGAGGGGGAAGAACAGACCCCGAGGCCTGTCGCGACCAACAACCCCGAGACCGACCCTCCTGAACTAAGTGACCGCGTCGCCCCGAATGCAACCCCGGCCACCTGCACCCTCCAGCCCATCCGCAGCAGGGCCCCCGGATTGCGAAAATTCCCACAGGACTCGACGCAATCTAGTAAAAAATATAAAATTTACAAAGACCAACTTAGGCCGCTGCCTTCTCTACCGAGCGGTCCGGTCTCCCCGCTACAGTTCACTCGATCCTTCGCTCCGGGGACCACGAGAAGTGTCCTCACCTGCTGGCTCCCAGGTGCGCAATAATCGGCCCCACCCCTTCACCCGGCAGCAGCCGCAGCAGCCGCGGGCGCCCGGCTCCGCGTCCGCTCTCCCTTCTGCAGGGCCAGGCTGCAGCGCATCCTCCCCCACATTCCGGGGCAGCCCTGCGGCACGCGGGGAGGGCGCTGCGCCGGACCGCGGGGCCGACTTACCTGCGCACCGGCGGGTAGGGCGTGGGAGAGGCGCCGGCTGGGGCTGCGGAATGCGGGCTGCTTGGAGAGCCTCCTCTCACTTTACACCGGTCTTGCTCCTGTAATGCGTGCGGGAAGTTTCATCATGTCCGCGAGGACCAACCAGCATGCGCAGGGGCGTGCCCGAGGTGCGAGACTGCTGCGGGGCGGGGCTGGAGAGCGCAGGGCGGAGGAGCAGGAAGTAAGGAGGAGCTGTTTGGTTTCCAGCTCCTTAAAGTGTTAATGCTCCTGCTGAAGGATGCCTCAGAGGTCGGGCCAGCTGCCCCGTTTACCTCTAGGTTACCTTACCTGCTGTTCTGACAGAGAGTTTTCTGCACTTGGTTTGTTCTTAGGGAAATTATTACCAAATTGACTGCAGCATCCCCTCTGCAGCAAATCTCCCTCGTAACCTTAATTACGAAGTCTTTAGTCTTAATGACAAAGTACTTTACAGAGTACTTTAGTTCCTCTTTACTACTTAGAGGGTGTCTGATACATAGGTGTAGATAAACCAATATTTGCTAAATAAATAGGCAGATTGAATAACTGGAAGGTCTCCTCTTTTTATTAAAAACAGGGTAGATTTCTTTATGTTCTTCTGCCTCAGGCAGAGTTAAATGTATCCTTCCTCTGGATATACAGCTCAGTATATTTGTGTTTTGTTATGGATCGCCACTAACTTATGATGTGGTATTCTCGGACCGGATTGTTACCTTCCTGGTTGTGTTGACTTCTTCGCTTTTTGACTTCTAGGATCAGCTCAGTGGACGCTACTGGTAGATCCCCAAACATGTATTCAATTCGATTCGATTCATCATTACATTTGGCTGTCGACAAATTTCTCTTTCAGGAAAAGACTGAGTTCCAGTCTGAATTTTACCACTACCTAGTGATATGACCATAGGTATGTCTTGTAGCCTTTTTAGATTTCCATATTTAAGATAAGGAAATTAGAGACTACTAGGGGTCCTTCCAGCCCCAAAATTCTAAGTACTAAAGTGATGGGAGTTCTTTAGAGCCATGGCACCCAAGGAGGAGAGTTAATATTTTTTCATCCCTACGGTATCAATCTATCTCCCTGAAACTCAAAATAACCTTGCAATTTGGATATTTTTACATTAGGCCCGGTTAGAAGTAAATTATCCAAATTCATACACCTGATGCTTGTAGATCCAGGATGGGAAATCAGGTTTGTCTGGATCCACAGGCCATTCTCTTTTCATCACATTCTGCCCCATGGAACAGAATGGCAAGAAGAGTGGGGTGCACTGGATACACTGACAGAAGAGCAAGGGGCGGACATGGCCTCTCTTATTTTTACCAAACATTAATGATTTCCATTCAGGATTAAATTTTTTTTTTCCACATTTCATCCCCATTCCTATATTGGAGCATTACCCATAAATTAGACTTTTTTCCTATTTATTATCTGCATTGAGAGTTTCAAAAGGGAGACTCTCCATTTTAAAGGGTCTGTTGAACTGGTACCAGTACTGCCCTCAAATTTATTATGCAGTGCAGGGAAAGACTTGTCCTCAGAAACAAATGTTTAGGCCTAAAATTTCTTTATAAAATCTAAGTCAAGTTAATAAAGGAAGCCAAAATAGATCAGTGGTCCCTAAACATTTTAAGTACAAAGATTCCTTTGGGATTTCAGAAAAGGTTTTCTTGACCTGACCCCACAAGAAGATAGTGTGCTTTTATGTCCCTTTGATAGAGAAAATATACCACCGTGGTAAAAAACCAAAAACGAAAAGAACACGGTATCATGACTTCATTACACTCTTAAATAAATTTGTATTTTATTAGCCACATCAGCCCCCCAAAATATTGAGAAATAGTAAAATTACATGTGCAAGACATACTAAGATCAGACTACAGCCAATGCTTGGAGAATATACAGGTTTGATATCCCTATATAATACATTCCCAACTGGTTCAAAAATTGCCCAAGAATATAAACTCCCTAGGCACGGAGCCTGCGGTGAACACTTAGTAGCTGACAGGCAAGAGCAAAGATGACAGATGACTAGGTTCTAAGTTTCCTTATTGCCCTAAAGTTTTCAGCATCAAACAGACTTTGCTATATCCTAATCTATGTAATATCTCTTAAACCTGAGAACAACCTAGGAAACTAGGTCTTCTATCCATATTTTACAAAAGAAAAAATAAGACTCAGAGAAGTCGGGGGAAAGTCTAGCCAAACACACAGTTTGAATTAAATCATAAAGAATAGAGTCATAATCTGTATAAATCCAGAGCCCATTTCCCTTACCACTCTGTCTGTATAGTAGAAGGCAGGTACTTGATATGTTATCTACTGTGGTTGGTTGTGCTGAATATCTTCCACTTGTTTCTCCATCCTTCTCCACCTCCCTTTGTGCCCTGGCTCCCTTGCCCTCCTCTTCCAATGGGAGTATCCAGTGGAAGACACTTCAAGGAGATGCAGATGGTAAGATGGAGAAGTCTCAAGGTCTTTCTTCCCCTGACTCCCCTACCGTAAAGCTCCTGTCCTGAAGGCCACAGCTCCTGTCACCTGGCCCTCTCTATGCCTCCTTCTTTTCAGATTCCAGGCCTAGCCCTAGGGTGCTGAACCATCTTGCTTTTCCTAAACCCTGCCCACACTTCTGTAATTAGTCCCACTTGCAGTGTACCCTCTGCTCCCCATCATAACCCCACCTAATACATTGATCTAAGATATAACGGGGGATGTGGTGGATTTAACTAGAGTGGAAAATGACTCATATCCACTCTTAATTATTAGACACAAATGAAAACTAATTATGTTGGCCTATTTTCCACATCTTACCCCACCCCCATATTGAAACCTCACTCTAAAAGCAGCCTGGGAGCATTTAAAATTCTTTGACCTGAGTCACTGAGGAATCAGAATAAAATCCTTCTCTGTCCAGTAAAACCTTTAGGCTAGGTCTTCATCCCCAAAATGTAATCGACAACACAAGATTTCACTTGTTCAGCCCTGAGAGCATTACATAAAATAAAGTATTTAAAGTTCTTTTGCATATCAACTAATTGGTTTTTCTCAAATTTTTTTTGTAGGTAGATCCATTTTCTAGAAGAAAAAATTATATAGTAATTAGACAACCACATAATGGTAGCTATCCTTTGGTATTCATTGACTAAAAAATGTACTTAATAATAAAAAACTTCATTGACATTAATAAATTACACCTGAAAATAAAGTTGCATTTTATTCAACCCAATATACCTTTGTAAAATTAATATTCGTTGATAAGACATAATTATTAAATCTATAGAAAATGCTATAAAACTATTCATGTTGCCAGTCCCTGTCCATAACTCCATAGCTACCCAGGAGCCCAAGAGTCACATGTTAGATGAGAAGGAATTAGAGCTCCAACTAGTTGATAAGCCCACCCCATTCTACCCCCAAAATAGTACACGCTTTCAGAGCAGGCCACATGGTTAGCACTTTCCTAAACACTAGAGGGCTTATCAGCAATAGCGCCACCTTTGGATCCCAGTAATCAGAGCCCTTGACCTGAGCCCCACACTTGAGCTTTCCCCTGGCCATGAACTTGCCCACTCAGGGAGGAATTCAGAATGCCACCTGCATGGGTAAGCTCTCAGTGTACACCATGGAGTCACATGAAACAAAAATGGAGCTGGACCCTCCATTTGATCTCTTGCTCTGTCCCTCAAATATTAGCCGCAGGCCTTCTCAGGCTGTAATTCGGTTTCTCTGCCATTTGATCTAACTTTTATGATTCTTTTCATCAGGTGTTGAAGTGCAATTTGATATAGGACTTCTGATCTTTACTTCTATATCCTCTACTTCTCTTCTAATTTCATAGAAATTCCCTCCGATGCCTACATTTACATCATTAGATTAAACAATAACATGGAAAATTCTGAAAGTTCCAAATTGCAGAAAAATTAGTCTATCCTGATGTTATTTGATGTGTCACTCTAGGATCTGTTACTCAGCCTCAGTAAAACAAAAAGGGGAATATTAATATAGGTTGTGTACATATGCATTTGGTAGAACCACAGATTTCCTAAAACTGGGAACCATCTATTCTTCCAACAAAAAATTTATGTAGTCCCAAATACAGGAAGACTAGTGGATAAAGAAAAGAATAAGAAAAACTGGTAAAGCTGAAAAAAATGAGTCTCTGCTCTAAAAGATTAAAAACTTACTGGGAAGGACCACCAATTAAAATCAGAATAATAATTGCTTTAAAGGTAACAATAGAGTGCAATGAACATAGAAAACAACTAAGTATGGTTCAGAGTAGACCTCACAGAGCAGATGATATCTGAGCAGAGACTGATATTTAGGATAATATTAGCAGCCATTTATTGAGTACTTCCAAGCTGCGATGCATTTTGTATAAGTTTTTTCTACTCTGCATACCAACCATGGAAAAGAATAATACTTCTTCCCTTTTTGACAGTTAAGGAAGTGGCCCAAGAATGTAAATTAACAGGCCCAACACCAAAGCTATTAAGCGGCTGAGCCAAGGGCCTCAAACCCGACGTGTTGACTTGAGGGCTCCCAGAAGTTGCTTAGCAGGTAGGCCAGGCACAGAGAGTCCTTCCACGAAATGGTGATGAGACATGAAAGCTCCCAATGTGTCCCTGAGGAAAGCTTGAAAAAGTACATAGACCAATGAAAAAGCCAACGAAGAGGAAGAGATTCCCTGTTAAGAGAACAAGAAGAATAAACGGAGCCGGGCTGAGAGGGCAGCCGTAGGAAATGGGCAGAATGCCATGCATTTGAAGAGAAAAAATCACCTTTACTTTAGGACAGGAGGGAGGGGAATGAACGGTGGTGTGGCGTAGGTAAGGTAGAGGAAAAGGAAAGGAAAACAGAGAGAAAATAAGCAAGACGCATAAATTAAGTATCTCTATGATAAATAAGTACTATGGAGAAACACAGAGCAGAGAAAGGAGAAAAGGAATGGAGGGGGTTGCAATTTTTAGAAGAATTTGTACTCGTGGGCCTCTTTTCTCTAAGAAATAGGCATATCATCTATCTGCAGGTACTGAAAGGTTTGGGATGTTGTGAGGGTGAACTTTAAAATAACAGGCAAATATCAAAGGGAGTTGATGAAGGTAAAAAGAAAAGATGGTTAGGTAACATGGAGTCCAGCAAAGGAGGAAAACATAAGCGTGAACATGACTGGGGCAATCAGGGAGGGCATATTCTCCAACCACATGGGGCAGTCCACGAGCTGGGGTGAAGGCGTGGAGGGAAACAGATCCAGGCTGTGGGTTTGGCAGAGCATGTGTGGAACAAAGATAAGAGGGCGTGGGAATGTGCAGCAAGTGTGCCTCAGCAGGGGCAGCACCTTTGTTAGACTCCATTATTGTTCAACAAGAGTTTAGCGTCCCTCCCTGGGGGAGGATTATATTATTTTTAGCCCATTGACATCTGGCTTAGCCATGTGACTTGCTATTGCCGATGAAACGTGAGCAGGAGTGACAGGTGTCACTTGTGAGCAGAAACTTTAAGAGCCACTGTATGGTTCACCATGTCCTCCTTTCCCTCTGCCACAAGTCTGGCAGTGTTCCAGAGAGGGGCAACTCTGCCAACCCAGGACCCAGAATGAAACGTATGTGGAGAGAGGCCACAGCCTACCCATGATCAACATATAGCTTTCTGGTTGCCGTGTCTGAGGTTAGGGGGTCATTTGTAACTGCTACATAACTCAGTCTAACCTGACTAGCAGAGCTTGAATGTTTAAAGTTGCAAGGGGAAGAAGTAAAACCAGAAGTGAGTTAATTTATTGAAAGCCTAACAGTGGCTGAAGGATTGGAGGCTTGGTTGTAGGGTAGGGAAGTATGGGGATAGAATAAACAGATGAACTGGATATTTGCATGGGAGAGGAATGTGGAATTTTAAAGCCTTAAACAAAACAATGAATGTAAGATTATCTATCCCAAGTCCCTGAACACAATAGGCATGAAGTAAACAAAGGCCCTCCCCAAACAGAATCCCCTACGCACATCCGGGCTAAGCCCTGTCTCGTCAAGGTGTTTATACATTGCACAAGGAATCAGCAGCCCTGGAATAAAAGGCCTCCAGAAAATCAGTCATATAGCAAGTCCTGAAACTTGACAAACGTCCACTCCTTCTTCTCTGACCACATCTCTTACTATGTTGCAACTCGGCCTCCTTGGTCTCCTTGTTCGTGAACACAATAGGCAAGGGTGAATAGGATTTTTAGCTGGTGAAAGTTGGACTAGTGGCTAGAAACCAAATTAACCCCTTTTCTTTCTTGTGGAAGTTATGCATACTGAGGTTGTCAGGGCAGAAAATCATGGTTTAATTTCTTCATGAAAGTAACAGTATGTATTGAGAACCTATTGTGTTCTGGGACATGAAATTTAAATACATGGTTCAGGGGAACAGGGAAAATCAACAAAAGAAATAAGTTAAATGCATAGGTAAGGATAAATAAGTGCTATGGAGAAAAATACAGTGGAGAAGGGAGAACACCATGTGGTGGTCCTGCCCTTGCGTTATATAATACCATCCTGTACCGTTAGTCTGCTACTTGGTTTTCACATTTAGTAAAACATTATGAGCATCTCTCCAGGATAAAACTGAACCAGAGTCCACATTTCTTAGTGAAAGGTCCCCAGAAAAGAGTCATCCACTTGTCCCTGAGGCTTATCAGGTACAATCAATTCTACCACCTCTCCAGCCGTAACTACCCTAAACTATGCCCGCCAAAGGGGAAAGAGTTTGCTGGATTCCAGCCATCAGCATGCTTTGCAGCAGCTGAAGACTCATTTCACTCTTACTCCAGTTTTGACTACCATGACAGGACCCAGCCCATACCTCAAAGAAAGGTTTTTAACACCAATAGTGGAGACCAGTGTTTCCCAGAAGGATGTAGGGACAAATGGTGTTCACTCCTGCATCTACAACTCAGAAAGCTGAGAGCAAAGATTGTTAGCTATGGAGGCTGCCTCTATGGCCTGGAAGCAGGACCTTTAAGGAACTAGCACCTGGTATAAGCTACACTCAGACTACCTAGGCTAATTGTCGCAGATCCAGAAATAACAATAGTAGGTACTGTTTATTAAGAGCATTTGGGTCACCTACTCCAAATGATTTATTTTCACCTACTGCTAAGTATTCAGGCCGACACTGTGGCTTGGAAGCTGGAATCCCAGGGCAGGCCCTCAGGAAATCCTTCAGACTGAGCATATCAGCCATCAGGTCACAGGCAGGGCACAGGCAGAAAATCACATCTTCCCAGGGCATCTGGCCATGATCCAAGACATCTGCTGGAAGCACAGAGGTGAGGAAGGCTGAGAGAGAATTATCAGGGCATGCAAATAACAGACTGAAATATAGGCTCACCTGTGAGGTCACCTCAAACTATTTGGATCTCTGAACATAGTATGCAAGGGACTTGGTGTAGTGGGTTCAAGGGTGGCCCCCAAAATATCTGCCCAGATCCCAGAACCTGTGAATGTGACTTTGTTTAGGAAAAGGGTTTTTGCAGATGTAAGTAAGTTAAGGATCTCAAGGCAAGATCATCCTGGGATTATCCAGGTGGACCTTAAATCCAATGACAAGTGTTCTTATCAAAAACACACAGGCAGGAGACACAGAGAAACAGAGGGGGGGCCATGTGGAGACAGAGGCAGAGATTGCAGTTATACGGCCACAAGCCAAGGAACACCTGGAGCCACCAGAAGATGGAAGAGGCAAGGAAGGATTCTCCCCTAGAGCCTTCGGAGCCTTTGGAGAGAGTCTGACATCCTCTGGCCTCTAGAACTGTGAAAGAATAAATTTATTTTGTTTTAAGACACCCAATTTGTGGCAATTTATTACATCAGCCCTAGGAAACTAATACATCTGGTGACTCTCTTTAGCTTGACCCTACTCTTGATGTCTACCTCTGAGACAAGTAGAAGTCCAGGCAACAGCACCATCCTCAATCCTAAATTCATCTGAAATTATCATGGCCTCCACTTCAGATGTGGTCCCTGCCATCTTCAAACTAAGGTGTCCCCCTGCACCTCCACCCACCTCACAACTGCCCAAGTAGGAGCAAAGAACCTGATCATGAAAGAGATTCTCCGTCTTTGTGGACTGCTCAGCCAATCCGTCTAGCCTTCCATTCCAACATACACCCCTACTTGACAAGGCACCATTCACAACTGTCCGTGCAGTTATCCTCCTGCCCAGTGCCCAAACACACTCAGACGAGGTGAAGTAGGAGGTGCTCTTCTGATGTACTCCCTACAGATACTATGTAAGTAAGTTAAGGATCTCAAGGCAAGATCATCCTGCTCAGCCTCCATAGAAATGTCCTATAGCAAACTGCTATCCTCCTCCTACAGAATAGCCATTTCCCTGAAAATTATCATTTCTCCTTCTACATTTTCTCAGGTCTCTCTCCACTCCTCTTGACACAGTCCAAAGCTAAGCACAATACCTGGCACGTAGAAGGCACTTAATAAATACTTGCTGATTGAATAACTAGAGGCCAGCCAGCTTTGGAGCATCCAGGAGGACATTATAGAAACCCACTAGTGCATCAAGGAATTGTTAAAAGACATTAACACTGGTGTTGCTGCCACTGGCCTCCTAACACACTTGACAACTCTCTTTGGCTCAACCCTACCCTTGATGCCTGTCACCTAGTGACAATGGAAGCCTGTCCCTTGGTCTCCTCCCAGTGGGCACACAGGCATACATTAAAGCTTGCTTCCAGCAAATCCTTCCTGCCAAGGAGAGAGGAGATTATGAGGTGAAGAAGCAAAAATTCAAGCACAGCCCCTACCCTCTGACTAGCATTCTGTGCCCCTGTTTCTTCTTTTCCCTTATTGGCCTCCCTGGTTTCATATCTTGGGTTCAGATACTCAGAACACTTGGCTTTCAGTTAATCTTTGAACAAGCTTCTCCACCTAATGTTGCTTTCACAAGCTCTCATGCTGTGCTTTGGGAGAAAGAATATGAGTAATGGAATCATACAGATCAAATATAGAATCCAAGCTACATCACCTTCAAGCTGTGTGACTTGCAGCAAGTCCCCTCTGATCCTCAGTTTCTTCACTTGCCAAGTGGAAAAAGATACAAACTTCGCAGATTTGTTGGGAGGTTTAGAAATAATGAGAGGCTTAGAGAACTAACAGAGCAACTGGAACACAATAAAAGTTCAAAATTTGTCAGCTATCATTATTATTGGACTTACCTTGATACTTACAATGTATACAGGCATACCTTGTTTCATGCACTTCACACACATTCTGTTTTTTACAAGATCCTCCAGCAGTAAAAAATTATGACTCACTGATGACTCAGATGATGGTTAGCATTTTTTAGCAATAACGTATTTTTAATTAAAGTATATACATTGTTCTTTTAGATGTAATTCTATTGCACACTTAATAGACTATAGTGTAAACATAACTTTTATGAGCACCGGGAACCAAAAAATTAACATGACTCGTCCTGTTGTGATATTCACTTTATTGCTGTGGTCTGGAACCACACCCTCACTCTCTCTGAGGCATGCCTGTACTGCGAAAGGAGGCCTTGCAGAACTCTGGGCAGCCTTGCTCACTCTTTCAGAGCTGGAGAAGTGAACAGGACACTTTCAACTATCCCTAGATGTTTCCACAATTCTACCTCACTAGACTGCAGTGGAAATAACAAATGTAAAAAAATACTAGTTTAGAAAGTAGCCTTTAGTTTTATCTATTGTAAATGTAACTTTCTAGTTTTACATAATATCCGCAGGTGTAACTCAAAATGCTTTGCAAAAATACATCAGTTGCACAACATTGTGAATGTATTAAATGGCACTGAATTGTACACTTTAAAATGGTGAATTTTATGTTATATGAATTTTACCTCAATAAAAAAAGTTTTTCTATTTTTTCTTTTTAAATGCAGCAACTGCTATTGTCTTCAACATAGGGGATCATTTTACAAACACAGAGTCCTGGGATTCCGATTCTGTAGGTCAAGGTGGAGCATGGTCATCCACACCTTTAAAAACTCCTGCAGTGATCAGATGAGCTAGAGTTGAGAACTCTGACCCATTGATGCATAACTTAAGATACAGCAGGCCCTCTTTATCTGTGAGGAATACATTCCGAGACTCCCAGTGGATGCCTGAAACTGCAGATAGTACCTGACAAATGAAAATGGCAAGTAATAGGATATATTGGAGTATATGAGGAAGCCTTTTTGTGTAAACCTAATTTGGCCTGACCTTGTCTTTCCAAAAGGGCCTGACCATGGCTGTTGAGCGTGCATTGTGTATCTGCTTTAGATATTCCCTATGGCAAGAGCAAAGGCCCTTGAGATAAAAGTGCAACTTCCCTCCCCCTCCCAATTTAAGGATTAAGCATCTTTCCTTAGGCTAGGAATTGATTGCTGAGCTCACCTGTGACCACCCAGCTGGAAACAATAGGCTTACCTCCTGCTATGCCCTCTGAGATAGCAGACCCACTACCTGCTGTGTCCATCAAGTGCTGTGCTAACAGGGCAATCTTGTGACTATTGTGGGAGGGACATTTCAATCATATGTGAAACAGCCTGTTTGGGGGTATACAACCACTCTGTATACCTCACTTCCTTGGTGTCCTTTCTTCCTTTGGGAAGAAAGGCCCCGGGCCATAGTCCTCAGATTTAGGCTCAGAATAAACTCTCCCAAATTTTCATTTATAGATTGGTTATTGATTATTTTCATCGACATACCGAACCCTGTATATACTGTGTGTTTTCCTACACATACATACCTGTGATAAGGTTTAATTTATAAATTAGGCACAGTAAGAGATTAACAACAACAATAATAAAATAGAACAATTATAATAATATATTGTAGTAAAAGTTACCATAGATCTTAGCAACTTCGGCATGATCTTTTACTTTCCTTATTAAGTAGAGAACGTTTACCTTTCCGCTTAAAGGAAGCACTTTATGGCTTCTCTTTGGCACATCCATAATGCCAGCATCACTACTCTTGCACTTTGGGGCCATTATTAAGTAAAATAAGGGTTACTCAAATATAAGCACTGTGATACTGAGACAGACGGCTGCTAAGTGACTAGGGGGCACGTAGCGAATACAGCATGAATATGTGGACAAAGGGGTGATTTACGTCTTGGGTGGGATAGAGCGGGACAGTGTGAGATTTTGTCATGCTACTCAGAACAGCACTGCAATTTAAAACTTATGAATTGTTTATTGCTGGAATTTTTCATTTACTGTTTCAGACTGTGGGTAACTGAAACCATGGAAAGTGAAAGGACAGATAAGGGGGGCCTACTATATCTCAGATTAGATGAAGGATGTGAATAGAGTAGAAATTGCACTTTTATAAAAAGACAGTTGTATCTGGCTAAGATGGTAGGTTCTGGGGGCATTATTTTCTTTTTATTTCTATTATTGGGGTTATAATAAAGTTTGAACAATGCATTTAACCATGTAAATCACGCTTTTCTGTAGATATGCATTCATTGCACTTTTAGGAAGAAATGTCTGTGTGAGGTCTGGGAACAAGCAAAGGGTGGGGCAAGCTTGGGAACTATGAGGAGAGGAGAAAAAATGATCCCCATGACACCCCCTGGATTCTCTTCATCCAGTTCCTTTCAAAAGGGTCTCAAGGAACAGTCCAGCCTCCGGCTGTGTCCTGATGGGAAGTGGGCAGGTGTGAACTCTCTGAGAGTGAGGTTCCCAGTTCACCAGAGTGCTGTGAGATCTGCAGGACAGACGGGCACAGAGGTGCAGCGAGGGTGCTGCCAGTAGCACTCAGCTGTCCTCAACTTTCCCACTACTCTCCCACCACTCTCCCCAGTCCTTCTTCCCTGCCCCCTCCACGCCTGCTTGTCCTGCGGCGTGTGAATGCAGACTGGAGGTTACCTCATCTCTGAAGGCTTGCCGCACCAGGAAGCTTCCACCTTAGACAAGAAGCTGGAAAGAAGGGAAGCGGACGACAGGAAGGGACGACAATGGGATGAAACTATTAAAGCTACGTCTAAGAGCCAGACAATTAAAAGGAAATGACTCTGAATTAAAACACACACACACACACACACACATTAATTGATTGGGTTCTTTATTTCTCGGGTTGGGTCAAGGAGCCTCGTCCCTGACTATTTGGAGGTTGCCCAGTTTGCTGTTATGTAAGAGAAGGTGCTTCTGTATTTGTTTTTTTTCTTTTAGGGATGTAATCACTATTTGTTATTACCATCCTCTTCTACATTTTATTTTTCCCTCATCCTTTAATTGTAAACTCTTTGACTTTTCAGATCAACTCAAATACTACCTGGCAGACATTTACTGCCTAAATACTTGTATTATTAAATGGTGAGTTGGAGTAGAACACGTGAGAGGAGTAGAATGTTGTCTTTTCACTATAACAGATTTGATGAAGCTTTCCTTGTGGTGCTGAGGAAAATGAATCCTTTTTCATTACCTTTTTACCTTGCATGTTCTTAGAGTTCCAGCCTGATAATACTGGTAACTGAATTGAGGTATGAGTCTCCTGCCCAGCTGTGCGCCCCTAATGGTCCCATCCAAGCGTGTTAACAATGCTAGGTTAGGAGACTAGAATATGGAGTTCTACTCCCAGATATACACATAGTTGATGATGTGTTTTTTGGCAACTCATGTGATCTTCCTGGGTTTCTACATCTGCAAAATAATGGGACTGAAATTATTTAATGATTTAACTTTCTAGTTTCTTCTAGTCTTAGAGTTCTGTTAAAACTAAATCAGTGTGAGCTATTTAGGGCTTTGCAATGTAGGATGAGAAATTAACACATTGATCTTCACTCCGAAGAATCCTCATATTTATGTTGCAAATATTTCCCCCATTTAAAGATAATTGAGAATCAGAGATAGGACAGAACTTGCTCATGATCACACAGTTATTCAGGAGTGTATCCAGGATTTAAATCCAAGTGGATCTGAAGCCAGAGTCCATTTTCTACCACCCCACATGGCTTCTTATCTGGGAGACTGACCTATATAAGAGGATTGTCCTTTTTATTTCAGGACACAACTGAGGCCCAGGTTGTGCTATATTAAAATGTAGTATATTACTAAGTATAATCTTTTTTCCAGGCTTCACTTGGATTTTTTATAACAAAGGACCAGAGGCATTTTTTTATTATTTTAATTGAGCTGTTAAGAACATGGAATTCATCCCATTCCTGTTTTGAAAAGACCCTGGTGTCAGTATCCTCATCATCCCCCATCCCCACTTACCCATCTCCACTTTGTCACTCAAATGTTACCAAAGTTTATTAAAAATATTATTAAAATTAATATGCCCTAGCTACAGGGTCCATGGCTAGAAAACAGCTCTGGCTGAGAAGATTAATTAAAATAAGAGCTTTTGCATGAAAATAATCTAGTTGGTAAGTAGTTGTGATTAAGATTGTCTTTTTTAATGTAAAAAAATTGAGCAGTCTCACATGACAATAATTATATATTTAGTTTCCCATTGATTGAGAAAAATAAGTGATAAGCCACTTAAAATGTAGTAAAGATTTTGAAACTCATTTTGTTTTCTTCAGCATAACAGCATCCATATATCTTGAAATATAATTTTTCACGTATGTTCATGATGTCTCTGATAGGCAAGGCAGGAAGGCCAATTATAAAATGATATTATAAGGAGAACGGAAATGACAGTGGAAGTGACAAGGGCGATGAGAAGTTTCTAAGTGGAGTGGAATGATCAGATTGACTTTTTCAAAAGCTAACCTTGATAGCTGTGATGAGGGCCAACTGCAGTGGGGAGGCCCGCAGCAGGAGGTCAATTAGAAAGCAGAGGAGAATGTCAGCAGCACTGGGATGCAGAGGCACGCTTCAGTGACTTGGAGACCAATGGACATGCAGATGAGGGAAAGGGAAAATCCAGAACATTCTAGACTTGGGGAATGGGCTAAAGAAGAATCCATGACAACAAATAAGGAATATCAGAGGAGGAGATACTGAAATAGGGACATTTGCGGGGTAGAGAAGGGGTTGGAATGAGGAGCAATATTGAGCTTAGTTTAATATCTACTAAGATAAATATGCCTGAGCTACATCCATTAGACAATTGGATGGGTGCACCAATCAAAAACTAAGGAGATCTAAGTTAGAGTTTTAGAAGACAATAAAACACAGTGGTTATAACCTATCAGCAACATTTGATACAGGTAATCACTGCCTTCCCTTTAAACACTTGACTTTCAAGACACATATTCTCTTGATTTTCCTCCTTGTTCACTCTATCTCCTTTGTTAGGACCACAGGCTCGACCCTCCACCAATCCTCCCTCTACCCCATCCCCTGATATTAAAAAATCCGGTTGTATCACAAGGTCCTGGATTTCCACTTATAGTTGTATATGTTGTAATAGACCATAGACTTAAGCTAAAAAGAAAATAAAATGAAATAGAAGTAGGTAGGTAGATGGGAATTATATGGAAAGGTGGAAGCTTATGTGGTCTCAACTAGCTGGGTGAGTTGAAGTAGTACGTTACAGGGTACTTGTTTTATCATAATCATCATAGATTAGAAGAGATTTATGCAAATTTGTATGGATTAATGTATGTAAAATTATATCAATTTTCTGGCATATGGCAATTCACTAGGTTACTGTGAAGTATAAAGGAAAGGGAGAAAGAGGGGGCTCCAGCTACCCTCAGCTGCTCACAGCCTTCCCTCTACTCCTCCCACTCTTGCTTGTCTTGACGTTTCATTTCTGTTGGGAACATTACTACAGTTCTGCAAAGATGGATCAGGTTTCCAAATGGCATAGGGCCTCTGTTGCAGCTGTCAGGCCAACTCTAACCTACACTATAGGCTGAGAAGAAACGAGGTCTGGGGAAGGAAGCAAGAGTTGGAGGGAAGGAAAAGGGAGGGAGAAAAGCCCTTCAGTGTATCTTTGAGCCAAACTGTCAGAACACAAATATAAAACTCCAGGGATGATCTGGATCTTATTTCCAAAGACCTGCCTCGCCTGCTACTTGGAGATTTCCTGGTTTGTTGCTCTGTAAAACAGGAAGCTTCTGCATTTGTTTATATCCCCTTTGGGAGGAATTATAAATTCTTATTGTTATTTGACTTCCAGTCTTATTTCCTCCATCCCTGTATTGTAAATTGTTTGACTCATCGTTCTTCTTTTTCTCAGATGGTGTCAAACACAATGCCTGAAAGAGACATTTTGCTCCAAATATATTTGTTGAATTAATGATGGGTAAGATAAGTTGGAATCACTCTTCAGCAGGTTTCCCACAGCCTTCTTTTTGATCCTCAGGCAAACTCCTCCTTCCTCTGTTCTCCCAAGCATTTGTCATTCCTATCACAATTATCATCCCATCCTAAATAATATTTATTTAGTTGTGTTGATGTCTAATACCTGGGTCACACCCAAGACCAAAAGAATTTTAAAATTCCGAGTTAAAAACTCTGGGTGAGGTCCAGGCATGGATAAGTTTGAAGACTTCCTCCAGGTGACTCTAGTGTGCAGCCAATATTATGAATTTCTAGGAGTGATCTCAGAAAAGGGAAGTATTTTTATTCATCATTGTCACCCAGTAGCACCAGCTCAGTGTCCAGAATTCAGAAGATTCTCACTTATTTGTTCCATTCAATCCATTTACTATCTCATTAGCATTTGATTGAAGATCAATTTTCCATCACTAGCAATAGACAATATTAGACTAGGAGGAGACTCCTCTGTCTATTGCCAACTACATAATAATTTTATGCCGTCACCAATAGATCTCACACAGGCTTTTGATATTTTCACATTTGTGAAATAAGGAGCCAGACTAAATGAGAGTTATGTTTCCTCCAGCCTTAGAGTTTTAAGCACTAAATGGAAGTGAGCTATTTGGGTACATGGTACCATAGAAAGAGAAATCAATATTTACTCATCTTTTCAAGTTCAACTCTGTCTTATTTAAACTCCCAAAAACCTTACAAAATGGGCTTTGTTCCTATATTGAAGATAAGGAAACTGAGATATAATATTTGGTGACTTTGTATCCAAATCTTAACCCAAATAAGTCCAACTGCAGAGCCCAATCTCCTCCCCCACCACACAGGGCCTCTGTACAGGGAGAATGACCTATATAAGCTAGTTGCCTTGGGGATGCTGCCAGAAGAACAGGTGGCATCACTAAGATGGAAAACAACTTCCATCCCCTGCTTTCAGTATAGATACAACTGAGGAGCAAATTGCATTGGACACAGTATTGTAACTAAATATCATTTTTTCTCCTTGATGTCATTCCTATTCCCATATTGAAGCCCACCATAAAGCATAGATGCATTTAAAAGTCCTTTGTTTTTTTTTAATGGTTCGTAACTCGTTTTCTGTTGTTTTTTAAGATTTGCCCTGAGCTAACATCTGTTGCCAACCTTCCTCTCTTTTTTCCCTTTCTTTGCTCCCCAAAGCCCCAGTACACAGCTGTATATCCCAGTTGTAGGTCCTTCTAGCTCTTCTATGTGGGCTGCTGCCTCAGCATGGCTTGATGAGGGATGTGTATGTCCACGCCCAGGATCTGAACCAGCCACTGAAGTGGAGTGAGTGAACTTAACCCCTCAGCCAGAGGCTGGCCCCTAAAAGTTCTTTCTAATGAGCTGTTAAGAATGAAGATTAAGTTCTTCCTTACTTTTCAAAGATCCTAGGGCTAGTAACCTTATGCACACCCAGGTCCACACCCAAAACTTCATTTCATTGTTCAGCCCAGGTACAACCTTGGCTACAGGGTCCACAACCTTGGAACTACAATGGCTAATCATGGTCATTAAAATTACTAAACTCTAAATCCCCAAATAAAGCTTTTATGAAATGATGATCAATAAAAAAGGAGAACCAATCAGTGGATCTCAGCCTTTTTTACGTGTGGGATCCTCTTTTTAACATCAAAAAAATTGAAATACCCCATAAGAAAGTAGTTGTACTTTTGATATATCATTGAGAAATTCACAATGACAAAAAGCCACTATAAATTTAGTAATACTTTGAAATTAATCTGTATTTTGTTCCTTATATAATATGCATATACATTTGAAGAAATAATCATTCACATACATGTGAGACAAATCTAAACAGAGAATATAGGTGGGGCCAATTGTGAATGACCTTGGATGAATGCTACAGAGATTGGTGGGCAAAAAGGACTCAAGGAGCCGAGAGAGGTTTTTAAGCAAAGTGACAGGATCAGATTGATTAAAAGTATCTGGTAACAGTGTGCAGGACAAATGAGTTGTGCAAAGTCCAGCCCAGGAAATCAGTTAGGAGGCAGGAGATGATGTCAGCAACACATACTCACCATGACATCTGTGAACTAAATGCTGCTGGACACGATAGACCAATTTGACAGAGGATAACGGAGAAGAAGGAGTGAAGGATGTTTCTAGATTTGGAGACTGTATGGAAGAAAGAATCATGAAGCAAACTAAAGAATACAAAAAGAGGAGGTGTTTTGTGTTGTTGAGTTTGGGAGGAAGGGTAGAGCTGGAGCGAGCAGGAATTTTGGAAGGCAGTGGACCGCAGTTGTCATGACAATAGTTTTGGATTCAAATGGGTCTGTGTGCAAAACCAAGGTCTGCTACTTGCAGACCATGAATGTGGGCAAAATCCTTAATCAAAATGAATCTGTTCCCTCATTTGAAAGCAGGGATAGTGATACTACATTACAGTATGGATAAAATGACACAACACGTACGTAGGGATTAGAGATGTGCTGGCACATAATGATTGCACCGTCAATGGTAAGTGCAATTATTATTACATTGATTTTCAAACCATCAGAAATGTCCGGGAGTTGAAGCCATGCAAGTCAAATTGGAGAAGTGATTTCTTACCCTGAGAAACAAGAGAGAAAAATCAAAGCAGAGCTTATGGATGTCAAGACTAGAGCGGTAGTCAGATGAGAGGGAAAAGGTGAGAGAATCAGGAGAGGCTGGTGACCTGAAGCCAATGAGGTAAAAGTTTTAACAAGCAAGGGAAGAGGTGAATATCATCCCAATTTTCACTGAGCATTGGGGACAGGGACTAAAAATCAACCCTGGATTTGTCAGTAGGTTAGTACTCAGTGTCATCAACAAGATCAGTATGAAGAGAATGAGGGTAGCAGCAGTGAGCAGGGGGTGCCTTTACACCAATTTATAAGGTAAGGAATTTATAAGATAAGGGACTGTACTTTAAATTCAAAACAGAAAGACCCTAATTCAAAGCAAGGATGATCTGGTTCAATAGAAAAAAGGTTTTAGAGGGAGAGTTATTCCACATAGCTTTTTCTTTCTCCCCCACAAATCCAGTCCATTAGTAAATGATTTTAGTTCTACTATCAAAATAAATTCCAAGTCATCTACCTTTTCTCTGGCCTCTCTACTGCTACCACCCTGGTTCAGCTTACTATCATCTCTCTCCTGGACTACTAGTCACTTAATTAGTGTCCTGGTTTCATCTCACTCCTCTGAGAAACAAATCTCTGTAGAGTTACCCAAGGACTCTTTTAAAAGTGCAAACCAGATAATATTCCCCTGCTTCAAACCTTCAGTTGTTCCCCACTGCATTTAAAATACCATCCTCACTATTTACCCTGGGTCTATGACGCTCAAGTGAATGGACTCCTGACTATTTCTTTTACCTCATCTCCCTGCACACTGCCCCTCGGCTACCAAATTTAGTACATGGCCATCTTTCCTTTCCTCTTGCAAAACAACTCATTTCCATCTGAAGCCCTTCGCACTTGCTGTTCCCTCTCTCTGGAGTGCTCTTTCTCGCGATCTTCCCATTCTTCTTGTTATTCTCATTTCAGCTCCCATGTCACCTCCTTAGAGAGGCCTTCCATGACCTTGTCATAGTAGCTCTTCTGCCCTCCCATAGTTAATTTCCGTCTCTCTTCGCCTTCACAGCTCTATTGCTATCTGAGTAATCTTCTTTGCTGGTACAATTGTTTGTTGTCCATCTCCCACCTCCAGAATGAAAACTTCAAGGACATTGTCACCTTGTCCATAGTCTTGAATGTGGAGGGATTACTTGGGAGAGATTCAGATTCTACTTCTCTGGGAAGAGACAGTAGGGGGTTAGGGTAAGCAGAGTTGATGGGTAAACCCAGAAAAGGAGGGACACTTCATTCAAAAGATTTGCCCCTAAGGCCTCTATTTCCTCCAAGACAGCATTGTCTGCTGAGAGTGAAAAGGCTGCAGGTGACTTAGGGAGAATAGTAAATAATAACAAAGGGACTGCCATGCACTACTAAGGGTCCGGCCAAGAGTGGAAACCATACACCTCTAATGGGGCCCTCAGTGCTGGGACTGTCCCAAGAAAGCAGGAGAGAACAGTGAACAAGGGTTGATTCCATGAGCATGTAGAGCTTATGAAGCAGGGGCCACCTGGTCTCCCTGATTCCACCTGAGCTCCAGACAGCAGCCAGGCTGATTTCACAGGGACACAAGTCAGACCACAGTGCTTCCCCATTCCGAACCCTTTAAGGGGTTTCATTCACAGTCAGAACTAAATTCAAACTCCTCAAGCTCTATGTGAGTTGGTCCCTGCCTCCTTCCCCTCTGACATCATCTCATATCTGTCCCTTGCTAACCACACCCCAGACAAGTTGGACTATTTTCTCCCGCATACCTGCCAAGGTTATTCACACCTTAGGGCTTGGCTCTTGCTGTTTCCTCCACCTGGATCACACAGACCTCAAATCTCAGCATGACTAGTTCCCTTTTATGCTGAGCTCGAAGCTCTAATGTCACCACCTCAGCAAAGGCCACTTACTCTGAAGGGGCCAACTATCTCCTCACCCCCACTACTTCAACCTGTTCATTCTTTTCCAGTGCTTATTGAAGGCTTACTCTTTTCCAGGCGCTGATCTCAGCATGGAACACGTACTAATTCATTTATTTAATCCCAATAACAACCCAATAGGAAGGAAGCTTTTATTATCATACTCATGTTATAGAAGAAGAAACTCAGGCCCAAAGAGGTTAAATAAATTGTTCAAAGCCACCTTAGTAAAATATGGAGAAGCTGTGTTTCAAACCCAGGCAGTCCGACTCCAGAGCCAGTGTTCTGTCATCCCTTCACACACTTCAGCACATAGCATACAGCAAAGGCTCAATAAATATTAGTTGTATAACCATAAAGAAAATAAGAAATCCAACACAGAGATGTGCTTTACCACCCTCTAAGTTATCAGTTGCCAAAATTAGCCAGCAGACTCCCTGACTAGGAAACTAGACTTCCAGGGAAGAAGAAAGGGAACCCCACTCCAAGAAGTTCTCTACACCGGGAACAGCCAGCAGGTGCCAGAGCTGGCCACAGAGGGTTACCCATTCTTGGCTAAATATGGGTGATATCCAGGGGACTTTGTGGAAGCCTTCACAGAATGGAGAGCTGAAAGGGCTTCATCAGGAAATACAAATGGCAGGTTCTGACCAATAGCAGGCACTCTCATTCCCAACTCCACCATCCCTCCTCCACCCTCACAACTTCAGTGTGATACACGAAACACTCCCAGGAGCTTTTGGTGGTACCTATGTAACAGGTATCTCTAGGCCCTGGAAGCTAGGGTATAATCACCTGTGAAACCTGCATCCAGGACAAGGACAGGATGGGCCGCCTCAGGGTCTGCTGTACTAGCCCTAGCTCTGAATGTCCTTCAGATACAATGACCTTCACTTCAAACAGACTTTCTGACCCATGTACCTAAAAGTATGCCCTGTATTATCCTCCATCAGGGCTGGGGCCACTATACTGTTAACCAAAAAAAATTCTCTGTCTTCGTGGTCTACTCAGCCACCTGGACTTTAACTTTTAACCATGCGTATTCTAGTCTTGGATGGCACAGTTCAAAAGCATACATACAAGCTTCATCTTGTTCAGAGCTCATTGACAGCCAGCTGGTCAGGGTGTATTCATTGATACTATACCAGTACCCTCCGTGGATAACAGGGATAGTCCATCTGCCCAGCTTCCATGGAATCTGCCTAGAGCAAGTCACTGTTCCTTTCTGCCTGGACCACTCAGTACCAATTCCCCAGTTCCTCATTTCTCCTGGACACAGCAACACTCCAGCAGCCAGCCCACTTAAGCCCTCCCAAAGTAACCTTCTGGTGTACCAAAGAATGGCATAAAAGCCATGTCCAGCAGGGGCCCAAGCAATCAAGGTGGGAGACCCTGCCATCTTTCCTCCCAGTGTATACATTGGTGCAGCTTTTCTCCCAGCAAACTTAAAGAAGCCACAGTTGTTCCATGCCCAGGGCTTGTATTCAAACTGAACAGGTAAAGGCCCAGCCACTATAACCTCCTGTCTCTGCACTCCTACTGGCCAACCACTCACTCACTCCAAGTTCAGAACTATGGTATCGACCGAATGTCTCTCTAGCTTCTCAGTAAGCTCTCTTGGCAGAGAAGCCATATTGCATAGTAGAGAGGATGCAGGCTTAAATAAGTTATTTAATCCCTAATATGTAAAATAGCTACATCGAAGGATTATCTTGAAAATTAAAAACAATGTTTGAAACATACCAAACACAGTCCCCAGAATCTGGTAGGAGTTTGATAAATGGCCGTTACCATAACTAAATGTGATTTGACATTTGCTCTCTGAATGTATACGCCTCAGCTGCAGGTCAGAGTCCTTGCTCCTAGATCTCGAAGAATTAGAGACCCCTTAGCCTCCCCACCCCTTCAGGCTTGAGTCCACTTTAAACCAGACACTTCCCTGTTCCCACATGGGTCACTCACTGTTCTGTCATCACAAGGAAGCCCTCTGCCCTGCCACCACCTTCTCCAACTTGCCCAGTCCCAGCCCAAAGCCAAGCATTCACCTTGGTACTTGGGTGAGGAAGACAAGTGGGAGCGTGAACTCGCAAGGACAAGTGTGCTCCTGATTGACACAGGCACTGAGAAATCTAGACGAGAGGGAGCTATAGGAATTCTTGCTCACTGCTTTTCCTTCTGGAACTCCTATCTCATTTAAGCCACTCAACAACATTGCAAAGTCAATATTTTTATTAAGGCAAGGATGTGGAAACATTAGAAGCCTCATACATTGGTGGGAATGTAAAATGGCTCAGCCACTGTGGAAAACATTTTGGCAGTTCCTGAAAAAGTTAAATACAGAGTTACCATGTGATTCAGAAATATACTCAAAAGGATTTTAAAAACAGGTACTCAAAGAAGTACATATACGAGAATGTCCGTAGCAACACTATTCACAATAGCCGAAAGTCAGAAGCAGATCAAGTGTCCTTTAGTGATGAATGACTAAACGAATTGTGGTATACACACCCAATAGAATATACATATATAGGCACAAATTTAGGCATAAAAAGAAGTGAAGTACTGATACATGTTACAACATGAATGAACCTCAAAAACATTACACTAAGTGAAAGAAGCCAGACACAAAGGTCACATATTGTGTCATTCTATTTACATGAAATATCCTGAATAGATAAATCCATAGAGATAAAACGCAGACTGAGAGTTGCCAGGGATTTAGAAAAGGGGGAGTGGGTAGAAACTGCTCAAAGAGTAAGAGGTTTTCCTTTGGAATGATGGAAATATTTCAGAGCTACATAGGGGTGGTGGTTGCGAAACATTGTAAAGAAAAAGAATTTAAGTAATTTTAAAAAGAATAGAAGCCTGAATTATAGAAATGGCTGTGGGAAAGAAATGGGAGGGATGAAAATACAAAACATAGCAGTATGAAGTACAAGATATTTAATAGATTAGTTTGGCTATTATGAATTTAATATAATGATAATTTTTAAAGAATCGATATTTATTTTAGAAATAAAATCAGTCAATTTTCTATGAAGTTAAAATGGAATTTAGAGATTTCTGGGAAGATGGCAGTATAGGAAGGCTCTGAACTCACCTCCTCCCACGGACACAAATTTACAACTACGTGTGGAACAATTACCTCTGAGAGAGAACTGGAAACTCAATTAAAAAAAAAAAAAAAACCCACAACAAGGGACAATATGGACAGAGGTGGAAGAGGCAGAAATACCTTTCTGCTGCAGAAAAACCTGCATTCCAGCCATGGCACTTCACAGCTGGAAGCAATCTTAAGGTAGGAAGTTTACCTGGAGGAGCAGGGTATCTGAGTGGGAGAGCTATGCCACAATAAGCAGCCTTTGAATTCAGCACAACTGAGAGAAGTTCCATAATGCCTGGCTTAGTTGGCTATTAAAACCAATGGGGAATACCTCCAGAAAAGCTGTCAAACATAAGAGAAAGAAAAGCCTGCTCTTAAAGGGCCCAGGAACAGATTCACCCATTCACATGCACCAAAAAGAAAGCTGCATAGTCCTTTGGTAAAAGAAATTCTCTGATAGGCTCTGGGCGCATCTCAGAGAGGCAGGGGGCAGCTGGGCCCACCTCCTCAGGGACTTAGACACTGGCAGCAGCTATTATTGTGACTTAGTATAGATGTTCTGACACAGATGTTGGCAGATGCCATTAGATCTCTTCCTCTGGCCTGTTAGTCCAAGGGTTTGCCCTGCCCACTAAAGCACTGATTTAATCCAGCTCCGGTCGGGCAGGCAACCCACCCTAGGAACTGGCCCTGCCCACCAGCAAGCCCTCAGGAAACTAGTGGGCCCCGCATAAGGGACCTCTGTAGTGGGGCAAGTGAGTTCCTCTTGGCAGGGTGGGGAATGTGAGAGGGGTGGGACTGTGTTGGTGGGGTGTGTGGGACCTCTGCAGTGAGGCAACTGGGTCCACGTAGGTGGGGCAAGCCATGCACATGGGGCAGGAATGCATTGGCAGAGTGTGTGGACCCGTGAACAGTGGGGCTTATCGGCTATAGCAGACATGTGCCACTGGCTTTCTCAAACAGCCACACAGGGGATCTGCCCCACCTTCTAATGCCTGAAAGCATTGTATGCTGTCATGCCTGGGGCTGGTCCTACCCAGCTGCACTCCTGAGAGAGCTGACAACAACCTCACAGGCCAGAGGCCTACAGCAAGTGTGAGCCCCTGAGCCATGCTGGGGGCCTACCAACTTAACAGCCAAACAGCAGCAGGTGTATGCCATTAGACGTTGTAGCCTGCTGTACTGGGGCCTGCCCTGCCCAATAAAGTGACCAAAGTCACTATAGCAGCCACAAACAGCTGAGCCTTACAACAAACAGCTAGGGGGACAGCCTTGCCTGTGATGTGCCCATAGCAAAAGCAACCCTGCCACAACAGAAGGACACATGTAGTCCACATAGGGGACACTCCTGGAACATTTGGAACTGGTGACAAGAGGGAAGCTTATTGCAAGCCCCCATAAGCATCTCTTACATAAGACCACACCACCAACATTGAGAGCCATAGCTGGTCTACCTAATACACAGATATAAGAACAGAGAAGTAGGCAAAATGAAGAGACAAAGGAATATGTTCCAAATAAGGGAACAGGACAAATCCTCAGAAAAAGAACTAAATGAAACAGAGTAAACAATCTATCTGATAAAGAGTACAAACTAATGCCATAAGGACGCTCACTGATCTTGGGAGAAGAATAGATGAACACAGCAAGAACTTCAACAAAAAACTGGAAAATATAAAGAAGAACCAATCAGAACTGAAGAGTACGATAATGGAAATTAAAAATTCACTAGAGGGAATCAACAGCAGAGTAGATGACACAGAAGAACAAATCAGTGAGCCGGATGAAAGAGTTGAGAAAATCACCCAGCCAAACAGAAAAAAAAATTAAGAATGAGAACACTCTAAGGTACCTCTGGGACAACACTAAGCATACTAACATCCATATTATAGGTGTCTCACAGGAGAAGAGAGAGAAAAAGGAGCAGAGAACCTATTTGAAGAAACAATAGCTGAATACTTTCTTAACCTAAGGAAGGAAACAGACATCCAGGTACAGGAAGCACAGAGAGCACAAACCAAGATGAACCCAAAAAGGTCCACACCAAGACACATTCTAATTAAAATGCCAAGAACTAAAGATAAAGAGAGAATCCTAAAAGCTGCAAGAGAAAGGCAACAAGTTACATACAAAGGAAACCCCATAAAGTTATCAGCTGACTTCTCAGCAGAAACGTTATAGGCCAGAAGGGAGTGGCACAATATATTCAAAGCGCTGAAAGGAACAAAACCTACAGCAAAGAATACTCTACCTGGCAAGGTTATCATTCAGAATGGAAGGAGAGAGAGAGTTTTCCAGCCAAGCAAAAAAAAAAAAAAGGAGTGTATCACCAATAAACCGGCCTTACAAGAAATGTTAATGGGACTTATTTAAGTGGAAAAGAAAGGACCACAAACAGGAATAAGAAAATTATCAAAGGAAATAAAATCACTGGTAAAGCAAATATACAGTAAATGTAGCAGATCAACCAACTATAAAGCTAATACTAAGGTCAAAAGGCAAAAGTACTAAAATTATCCATTTATTTGTTAAGAGGTTGATGGATACACAAACAAAAAAAGAAGAGCTTAAATATGATGTCAAAAACATAAAATGTGGGGTGAGGGGAGCAAAAGTGTAGGGCTTTTAGTAAGAGGTCAAACTTAAGAGACCATCCACTTAATTTAGATTGGTACTTACACAGGTTATTATATATGAACCTTATGATAATCACAAACCAGAAATCTATAATAAATACACAAAAAAGGGAAAGAACTCAAACATAATACTAAAGAAAGCCATCAAATCACAAGGGAAGAGAACAAGAGAAGAAGAAAGGAAAAGAGAAGAACTACGAAAACACCCAGAAAAAAGGTAACAAAACGGCAATAAGTACACACTTACCAACAGCTACTTTAAATATCAATGGACTAAATGCTTCAATCAAAAGGCATAGCATGGCTGAATGGATTAAAAAACAAGACCCATATATATGCTGCATACCAGAGATGCACATTAGATGGGAATGAAAAGAAAGCTGTGGTAGGAATATTTATATCAACCAAAATAGACTTTAAAACAAAAACTGTAACAAGAGACCAAAAAGGGCACTACATAATGATAAAGGGAACAATACAAAAAGAGGATATAACACTTGTAAATATCTATGTACCCAACATAGGAGCACCTAAATATATAAAGCAATTATTAACAGGCATCAAAAGAGAAATAGACAGTAACACAATAACAGTAGGGGACTTTAACACTCCACTTACACCAATGGATAGATCACCCAAATAGAAGATCAATAAGGAAACATTGGCCTAAACAACACATTAGACCAAATGAACTTAGTAGATATATACAGAACGTTCCCTTCAAAAGCCACAGAATGCACATTCTTTTCAAATGCCCATGGGACATTCTCCAGGACTGATCACATATTAGGCCACAAAACAAGTCTCAACAAATTTAAGAAGATTGAAATACCAAGCATCTTTTCTGACCACAACAGTATGAAACTAGAAGTCAACTACAAGAAGAAAATCAGAAAAGCCACAAATATGTGAAGATTAAACAAAATGCTTCTGAACAACTGTTGGGTCAAAAAAGAAATCAAAGGAGAAATCGAAAAATACTTGAAGACAAATGAAAATGAAAATACAAGCCAAAATTTATGGGATATAGCAAAAGCGGCACTAAGAGGGAAGTTTATAGCAATATCTCAAGGCCTATCTCAAGAAACAAGAAAAATTTCAAATAATCAATCTAGCAATGTGTATAAAGGAACTAGAAAAAGAGAACAAACAACCCCAAAGTCAGAAGAAGAAAGGAAATAATAAAAATCAGAGTGGAGGGGCCGGCCCTGTGCCCCAGTGGATAAGTTCGCGCACTCAGCTTCGGCGGCCCAGATTTTCACCAGTTCAGATCCTGGGTGTGGACATGGCATTGTTCCCACATAGCACAACCAGAAGGACCTCCAATTAGAATATACAGCTATGTACTGGGGGGCTTTGGGGAGAAGAAGAAGAAAAAGAAGAGCGGCAACAGATGTTAGCTCAGGTGCCAATCTTTAAAACAAAAAAGAAGTCATTTGTTAAAAAAAAAAAAATCACAGTGGACATGAAAGAAATGGAGACAAAAAAATAGAAAAAATCAATGAAACTAAGATCTGGTTCTTTGAAAAGATAAACAAAGTTGACAAACCTTTAGCTAGACTCACCAAGAAAAAAAGAGAGAAGGCTCAAATAAAAATCAGAACTAAAAGAGGAGAAATTATAATGGACACCTCAGAAATACAAAGGATTATAAGAGAATACTATGAAAAGCTATATGCCAACAAACTGGATAATCTAAAAGAAATGGGTAAATTCTTAGAATCATACAATCTTCCAAAACTAAATCAAGAAGAAGTAGAGAATTTGAATAGACCAATCACCAGTAAGGAGATTGAAACAGTAATCAAAAATCTCCCAAAAAACAAAAGTCCAGGACCAGATGGTTTCCACAGTGACTACTACCGAACACTCAAAGAAGACTTAATACCTATCCTTCTCAAACTCTTCCAAAAATTGAAGAGGAGGGCAAGCTTCCTAACTCATTCTATGAAGCCAACATTACCCTGATACCAAAGCCAGACAAGGACAACACAAAAAAAGAAAATTACAGGCCAATATCACTGATGAACAGTGATGCAAAAATTCTGAACAAAATACTAGCAAATCGAATACAACAATACATTAAAAAAAATCATACACCATGATCAAGTGGGATTTATTCCAGGGATGCAGGGATGGTTCAATATACACAAATCAATCAACATGATACACCACATTAACAAAATGAAAAATAAAAATCACATGATCATCTCAATAGATGCAGAGAAAGCATTTGACAAGATACAGCATCCATTTATGATAAAAACTCTGAATAAAATGAGTATAGAAGTACCTCAACATAATAAACGCAATATATGACAACCCCCTAGCTAATATCATACTCAATGGTGAAAAACTGAAAGCTATCCCTCTAAGAACAGGAACCAGACAGGGATGCCCACTTGCACCAGTCTCATTTAACATAGTATTGGAAGTCTGAGCCAGAGCAATCAGTCAAGAAAAAGAAAGAAAAGGGATCCAAATTGGAAAGGAAGTAGTAAAACTGTCACTATTTGCAGATTATATGATTTTATACATAGAAAACCCTAAAGAATCCATCAAAAAACTACTAAAAATAACAAATGAATACAGTAAAGTTACAGGATATAAAATTAACATACAAAAATCAGTTACATTTCTATACACTAAAAATGAAATAGCAGAAAGAGAAATTAAGAATGCAATCCCATTCACAATCACAACAAAAAGAATAAAATACTTTGGAATAACTTTAACCAAAGAGGTGAAAGACCTGTACACCAAAATCTATAAAACATTGTTGAAAGAAATTGAAGAAAGCATGAAGAAAGATATTCCATGCTCATGGATTGGAACAGTTAACATAGTTAAAATGTCCATACTTCCTAAAGCAATCTACAGAAGCAATGCAATCCCTATCAAAGTCCCAATGACATTTTTCACAGAAATAGAGTAAAGAATCCTAAAATTTATATGGAACAAAAGACTTGGAATAGCCAAAGAAATCCTGAGAAGACAGAACAAAACTGAAGGTATCATACTCCCTGATTTCAAAATATACTACAAAGCTATAGTAATCAGAACAACACAGTACGGCACAAAAACAGACACACGGATCAATGGAACAGAATCAAGAGCCCAGAAATAAAGCCACACATCTATGGATAGCTAATATTCAACAAGAGAGCCAAGAACATACAATGGAGAACGGAAAGTCTCCTCAATAAACGATGTTGAAAAACTGGAAAGTCACGAGCCAAAGAATGAAAGTAGACCATTATCTTACACCATTCACAAAAATTAACTCAGACTAAAGACTTGAATGTAAGACCTGAAACCATAAAACTTCTAGGAGAAAACACAGGCAGTATGCTCTTTGACATCAATTGTAGTAGCATCTTTTTGAAGACCATTTCTCACCAGGCAAGGGAGACAAAAGAAAAAATAAATGGGACAACATCAAACTAAAAAGCTTCTGCACAGCAAAGGAAACCATCAACAAAACGAAAAGACAATCTAAAATTGGGAGAAGATATTTGCAAACCATATATCTGATAAGGGGTTAATATCTAAAATACATAAAGAACTCATACATCTCAACAGTGAAGAAACAAACAACCCAATTTAAAAATGGGCAAAAGATATGAACAGACGTTTTTTCCAAAGAAGATATACAAATGGCCACAAGGCACATGGAAATATGCTTGAATTTGTGACAACATGGATGGACCTTGAGGGTATTATGCTGAGTGAAATAAGTCAGAGAAAGAAAGTCAAATACCATATGATTTCACTCATAAGTAGAAGATAAAAACAACGACAAATAAACACGTAGCATTGGAGATTGGATTGGTGGTTACCATAGGGGAAGGGGGGAGGGGGGAGGGCAAAAGGAGTGATTAGGCTCAGACGTGAAGGGATGGACTATAATTAGTTTTTGGGTGGTGAACATGATGTAATCTACACAGAATTCAAAATATATTATGATGTACATCCGAAAATTAATTAATTTTTTAAAAAAGAAAAGATGTTTGAAATCACTAATTATCAGGGAAATGCAAATCAAAACTACAATGATATATCACCTCACGCCCATCACAATGGCTATAACTAACAAGACGAGAAATAACAAGTGTTGGAGAGGATGGGGAAAAGGTAACTCTCATACACTGCCAGTAGGAATGTAAACTGGTGTGGCCACTATGGAAAACAGTATGGAGATTCCTCAAAAGATTAAGAATAGAACTACCATATGATCTACCTATTCCACTTCTAGGTATGTTCATTGCAGCATTATTCACAATAGCCAAGACTTGGAAGCAACCTAGGTGCCCGTCAATGGATGAATAGATAAAGAAGCTGTGTTATATATACACAATGGAATATACTCATCTATAAAAAACATTAAATCTTGCCATTTGTAACAACTTGGATGGATCTTGAGGGTATTATGCTAAGCAAAATAAGTCAGACAGAGAAAACCAAATACCATATGATCTCATTCATAAATAGAAGCTAAAAACAATAACAAAAACAAACAAACACATAGATACAGAGATTAGATTGGTGGTTACCAGAGAGGAAGTGGGGAGGGAGGTGGGCAAAAGGGGTGACTGGGTACATGTGTACAATGATGGATGGTAATTAGTCTTTGGTCGGTGAACATGATACAGTCTACACAGAAATCAAAATATGATGTACACCTGAAATTCATATGTTATAAACCAATGTTTCCTCAACAGAAATAAATAAATAAATAGAAGTAGATGAAAAAAAAAACAATGATGACCCAAAACTAAAAAAACAAACAAAAAAAATGGAATTTAAAATATTATGCTGGCTTCTTGACAAACTTGTACTCATTCTCTCACTTCTGAATCTTGTGTTTAACAAAACAAAAGGATATTGACTCCAGAAGATGGCTCAGTAAGAATGGGAAACATCAGGGGAAAAAATGTTTATCCCCATTTTACAGGGATAAACACCAACTGATGTTCAAGAGAAATTAGGTGACATTCCAAGGACATACAACCAGGAAAGCTCATCAAAGATTTCAATTTAGGTTTGCCCAAATCTGGAATTCATTCTCTTTCTACCATGAGAACTTTCTAGGATGGTGGAAGACTGGTGTGTTATCTAACTGCTAACCTAGAGGTACCTACTAAAGACAGAATGGCTTTAACTAGCATAAAAAACAATAAATATTTTTCCCTTGCCAGCTGGCACAATGTTAAGCTTTGCCAGTAGAGGGCACAGGAGGAAAGGGTTTTCTTCCTGGTTCTGGTGAAGCATATTTGTCATTCTCTCGTGTCACACTCAGCTTCCCCAGTGCCTGGCAGCCAGCAGCTCCCGGCGACCAGCAGCTTCCCCAGTGACTCCCCTCAGAAGATTTTGTAGCAGAATGCCTTCAGTGAGATACTTCCCTGTGAACAGCTTTCCTTGACACCACAGAAGGCTGATTTCTGGCAAGTCCTGCCAGCTTGCACCATAGCGACTTCCAGTGCCCCTTCCAACAAGGTATATTAAACTTTCCCATTAGTGTGTGGTTTCTCTCTCCTGATTGGGCCAAGACTAATATACCTGGTTTCTAAATTCATAGGGATGGTGACATTATTAATAAATATGAAAAAGAGGGAGGGGGGAGGTTCGAAAGGCAGAGAATTGTTCTGTTTTGTACATAGTAAACTAAGGTCTTGACAGGCATTCAGGAGACAGTCAAGAACAGAGTTTGACATTATCTGATGCTTTTCCAAAATACAGACATCTTAATCCACCTACTGAGATGTTTATTCAGATGTAGTATGAGATTAGGGCACAGACACCTGTACTTTTTTTAATATCCACAGATGGTTCTCATGTGCAATTGCAATATTTGGCAGTATGGGGTGCTGATTAAGAAAATATTTTTGGGGGCTGGCCCAGTGGTGCAGTGGTTAAGTTGGCATGTTCCGCTTCAATGGCCTAGGGCTCACTAGTTCAGATCCCGGGTGCGGACATGGCACTGTGTGGCACGCCATGCTGTGGTAGGCGTCCCACACATAAAGTGGAGGAAGATGGGCACAGATGATAGCTCAGGGCCAGTCTTCCTCAGCAAAAAGAAGAAGATTGGCAGTAGATGTTAGCTCAGGGCTAATCTTCCTCAAAAAAATTAAAAAAGAGGGGAGGAGGACAGCGCCGTTCCGGCCGGCCGCTCCCTGCGGCCCCTCTCCCTGCCCCGCAGTGGCCCACGAGCCGCCGGCGAAGGAGCGCGCGCCTGACGCGGCCCGCCCTGCTCGCTCCCCGCTGGCGTCCGCCGTCCGTCCGCTCATGGCCCGGGCCGCGGCCAGCGAGCCGCTCTGAGGCGGGCCGCGCGGAGTCGTGGGGCCGCCGCCGTGGCCCTCGCTGTCGGCGCCTCGCCGCCCGCCCGCGGTGCCCGCGCACGCCGGCCGCCATCGTCTTCGCGCCTGGCTGGCGGGGGCGCTGTCCTGCCCGGCCGTCCGCGCCGCGCATTGGAGCTCGGCGGAGCTCGGCAGCCAGGGCCGGCGGAGGCGCGAGAAGCCGGGCGCCGGCGCCGCGGGGGCCATGACCGTGGAGCAGAACGTGCTGCAGCAGAGCGCGGCGCAGAAGCACCAGCAGACATTTTTGAATCAGCTGAGAGAAATTACTGGGATCAACGATGCCCAGATACTACAGCAAGCTTTGAAGGATAGCAATGGAAACTTGGAGTTGGCAGTGGCTTTCCTCACTGCGAAGAATGCCAAGACCCCTCAGCAGGAGGAGACAACTTTACTCCCAAACCGCGCTTCCTGGCAATGATAGATACATCAGTGTGGGAAGCCAAGCAGATACGAATTGTATTTCATTGGTATATCCTTTCATAGAGCACCTCATGGAGTATTCATTGTTTTGAAATATGGAACAGCTACAGTGTTACTCATTAAAGAAACAAAAATTTCTAGAATTTTAAATGGGCAAAATCATTTGTTTTATGGATTTTAAGTGTTGGTAGAGGCTTAGTATTATTTTTGAAGATAAAGTAGTATTTTTAATTACTGATAGCTTTACCATTTAGTAGAATTTCCCTTCTTTCAATCCCTGCCCCTCCCCAAAATAAAGATTTTGGAGAAAGGTTTATTACCATGTAACAAAATAAGCACACATACATGCGCACACACAGGTACATATGGAAAATTTTATGGACTAATTTTTATTCATAACATGAATACTTTGTGCTTATATAGCACTGAGTTTTTCAAAATACATTCAGTTACCTCCATATCTCATTGTGGTGTAACTGTATTATATAAAATGTAGGTATTTATTTTTATGCATTCTCAATTAGAGAAGTTTGATTACTAACTTGTATTGGAAGAGAATTTCTGATTTTGTTTATAGACTTTCTCAAAGTTAGGAAATAACCAGGAAGAACCCATTCACATAGATGTTTATAGCTATTAATTGGCATTAAATACTGTTTAATGTTGGTTGATTTCAAGTTTTCAGGATAATCTTAGTACTTTTGCTCTACAAATGATCTTATGTCGTCTAAGCCTGGAATACTCCTACTTCACACAGATAATAGGTGATAATCGGGAGAAGTTTTATGTGTGTAAGACAGACCCAGTTGCTGTGTCCAAGTTGAAGACACACTGTGGCTTGACTCCTGTCTGCATCTCTGACTTCGTTTTCTACTGTTTTGTTCTTTTCTCTTTACACTGTGATGATGCAGAATGGCTTGAAGTTCTCATCCACCCAGTGCTATTTAATTTCTTTTGTCTTTATGCTTGCTTTTCCTTAGAAGGAATCCCTTCTAGCCTTTACCCCCAGCCTAATTTCTTCTGGCGTTGTAGGATTTAGCTCAGGAGCTAATGGCTCTAGAATGTTTCCCCTGGCCTCTAGTTTGGACCAAGTGCTTTTCCAGCACCCAGAGCATACCTGTGTCTTAATGAGTACTGTGTTATTTTAAAATTATTTGCTTGTGCCTTTCTTGCTTACCAAACATGAAGCCTAACAGGGCAAGAGACTATTGATGTTCCCATCATCATATTAGAATGTCATAGTTTCTCAAAAAGTGTTTGTTGAGTTATTTTTGATAATATGTGTAAAAACGCCATCCCCAGAGGCCCACCTCTGAAGACAATTTGGTGGACTGGACCCTCCTCAGGGCCACCTTGGGAAGCTTATACTGAAGATGGCAGGGCCACATGAGGAAAGGAGCCCTGGTCACTGTGTCACCCCAGGAGAGTCACTTCCACCCAGGAACACTTGGATTGAATGAGGACATATTGTCTCAACCAAAATCCATAAAATGTTAAGATTGCCAGTTCATATTGATGACTCTTGAGTTGTTTGGATTGGAATCCTGGTCTCTTAGTTCATACCTTTAGGGACACCCTTCAGTCTTTGCCCTTGCTTGTCCCCAGTGACCAACCAGAAGGACAGAGGGAGCCTCAGACTAGGAAGATTGGGGAGCTGTGTGGGCAGTCCCAGGCGTCCCTGCACAGAAGGAAACTTGAAAACAGGAGGAGAGTGGGCCTCACCCAGGGATGGCCCCCACCACTTGCTCTTGTGCACAGAAAGGGACATGGCCTGGCCCTGCTTTGTCCCCTAGGTGTGCTGTAGGGGCCAGGTGGGCCTAGACTGGCAGAGCCAGGCTGCCATCAGCCCTGTCCACCTCCCCCAGTGCCTGGAGAAGTGAGACCCCTTCTACTTTCAGAGCTCACTTAGGGGTCTGTTTCCTAGACCCTAGCTGGCCTCCCCTCCCCCAACCAACTGTCACACCCTGGTTCTGGCCACCTGTTTACTTTGGAGATGGAACACTCCTCAGGGTTCCGAGGGGTCAGTTGTGGCCCACAGGGCACTGGCACTCAGAGGCACAGCTGCGGAGCTCTCCCCAGCCATGGAGGGCCTGCTGCCTGCCATCGCATCCGCTTTCCAGCTGATCCTGGGGCACCTGTGGTGTGCTCTGCTGGTGATTTCGGAAAGCTTGAGCCAGAGGCCAGGTCTCCCTGCGTTCCCCTGGGAGATCCTGGTATGTACTGTGGTGGTGGCTTTGATAGTAAAGACAGGACATATTTTCAGAAGAGGGAAGTCTCCAGGCGAAAGGTGTTCTGCCTGCGGTGAAGTCAGTGGAGAATGTGGGGAGAATACAGGACCTGAGAACTGAGCCGAGGAAGCCCTTCAGTGCCCTTGGGTGGAGGCCAGTCCTCTCCCGTTACGAACCTTGTGCTTGGCAGTGATGAATACAATGCTGAGCACATCAGCACTTCAGGACACTGTCGACCTTCTGGAAAAGGCTTTGAAGAGCCTGCCTGTTAAAGTCTCCAAAGCAACTGATGCAAACCCCATCTCAAAATCATCAGAGAAGGATGGAGAACAACTTCAGAAGAACACAACGAATGATTTGAATGAAAACACTCCTTTTCCAGCAAGTCCATTAGTGCTCCGCCAAGACATGCCGAGATGGGAGAAGCGGCACAGGAAAAGGAGGAGAAGAACGGAAGGCTGGAGCAGTCGAACACACAAACACTGTCCATCCTGAAAGATCAAGTCGGCCAAATCCTGCCAGCGGTCGCAGTCCCGCTGCACACCATCCCTTTGCCTGACCTCCTTGCCCAGCAAATGGATGACGGGAATGCGGAAGTCCAGCAAAAGAGGGAAGCAGGAAAGGGGGAACCCCCCATCCCTAAGTCAGAAGTTGGTCTGAAGGGGGTCACTGATGATGCTGACCTCAGCGCGCCCCTTCACAGTCCCGAAGAGGAACATCATGAAGGAGCCAGACGGTCGTGGCAAGAAAAGCAAATGAAGGAAGAGCTTCCAAGACAAATCCCCTCCTTCCAAACCGAGGAAGCAACTTTGCAGCACGAAAACGCCAAGCTTGAAAGTGAGATTCAGAAGCTGAAGCTCAAACTTCAAATTCTGCATGAGCTACATGATGAAGAAGTTGGGCCACTTTACAGAAAATTCTTTGAGGAGGAAAGGGTCTGCTCCGAGTTGGACGAGAAGCTCCTCAACGTGTGCTGGGAGATGAACTCCACGTACCAGCTTCGCAACCTCTACAAGAAGATGGCTGAAGACCTGGCCCAAGAAGTGAAGACGTGCACTTCCTACTATCACAAGGAGAACCTCTTCCAGATGCAAAGAGCCGAAGAAAGCAAGAGGGCAGCCGTGTTGGCGGAGAGAAAGCTCGAGGAGCTAAGAAGAGAAAATGAGCACAACAGGCAAAGGCTGGCCATGTTGGAGGCCTCGTTCCAGCCTTTGCCAAGAGGCAATTTTCCTCCAGCTGCTCCTCCCACGGTCCCCAGAGGCCCAGAAGTGTGGGGGATCCCCTGGGCCGGTAGGACCCCCCAGGAAGGAAGATGGCCCTGCCACGAGGCCTCAGGGGTCTGGGGTCACCTGCAGATTTGACTCAGCATCCACAGCAGCTGGGCCCTTAGCACCCCAGCCACGGCAGGACATCTGCACGGGTGTTCTCTTTTCAAAGGAATTTTGATTTTTCTCTTTTTAGTTTAGCTATTATTACTTAATTGATTATTCTTATTCAAGTAGATAAAGCATTCTAATGTGTAAGATATTTTTTCAAATAAAGTTTCATTTAATACCTTTAAAAAAAATTTAAAAAGAAAGTAGTTTTGTAGTTAGATTAATCTGGGTTTAAATCACAGTTTTGCCTTTTATTATTGGTGACTTTGAATAACGATGAGCCTCTTCTGCAAAATGTGCCTAGTAATATTTAGCTGTTTACATTTTAATGATCAAATCAAATGAAGACATGTAATTACCATAGCTCTTGGCACATCATAATATTTTAGTAAATGGTAGGAGTGATTATTCTTCTCATATGTTCTGAATCTACTTTATTTTTCTATATTTTGCTTATCCCCAACTGATATATTGTACATTTATATCGTTATTTTACAATTCACCTCTCTATAAAGTAAACTCCAAGAAAGCAAAGAATTTGTTCTAATCATAGTTGCTCTCTAGGGCCCAGGACCAATGTAAGTACTCAGAAAGTGTTGGTTGAGAGAATGAGTGATACAGATCTGAGCAGCAGCATGATATTTAGGGAGCAGAATCAGTTACCCTGAAAGAGCAAGAGAGAGTTGAACTTAAAACAAAGCCAATATTTGAAAAATAGGAAGAAGATAAGCAGTGAAAGATATTGTAGAGGAGGAAAAACTGTTTCTTCTCCCCATTTAGGTTCTTTTCTTGGGATCTGTGAATTAAAGTGACAAGGGACAGATGAACAAGAGAAAAGGCATACAAATTTTATTTGATGTTAATTTTTACATGTACACAGAGGTCTTCATAGAAAATGAGAAGGCCCGAAGGGACATTTAGACCCAGGGGCTTATATACCATTTTAACAAAGGGTCATAAATTGTGGAGACCTAACTAGACAAAGGAAAGGGGTGTGGGCTTCTGAGGGCAGTAAGTTGTGGGAAGATAAATATGTGGGAGAAATTAATGGAAGATAAGGGTTACTTAGTAAAGTATTGTTTATTCAGACTCATCTTGGTGCTATCTCCACCTCCAGTGATAAAGGTTGTTTTTCCCTTCCTGGTATGAGAGAGGGAAACATCCTCACAAAGAGAAATTTATGCCCTGTTTTTTTAGGCAGATAGAGGGGAGGTAGAGAAATTTTCCTGCTTCTGATGTTTATCAGTTGCCGTTAGCTCAAAATAATCCTTACACCAAAGTAGCATATGAACCCCTTTAACATTAATGAGGACAAGTCACAGAAGAAGAGAATGAGGAGAGGATAGAGGAAGAAGCCAATGGAATAACGTGATAGAATAACCAGGGGCTGATTAACATCTTTAAGAAGGATTGAGAGTGAAAATTGGCCCCTGGGTTTGGCAATGAGGGAGTCACTGGTGACTTGACCTGCTGTAGTGAGAGTAGAGGCAGTACCTCTCTGGATCTCTGAAAGCCATAATAGTAAAACCAATATGTAATTCTAACAAGCACAACATAGTCAAAACTATGTAAGAAGAGATTTCACTGTAGCTCACTGATGGTCCTAAATTTATTTAGAGGAAGATGAAATGGTCCACATGGGAACCATGAATCTGCTCAAAGAAACAAAATTTATTTGTACAGCACAAATCTCAGCCTCTGAGCTACAAACTTGGGTTTCCAAACCTGCCAAATATCAATGTTCTAGAAATAGTTACCTCCATGTGTGATCAGTTAAAATCATGAACCATTAAAATAATAAGCTCTTAAGTTATCAAGCTCACTGCTTGAAATGCTGGCTCACAAACAACTTTCTTTACATAATTTGGCTTCTTGTGCACTTTTAGTATTGAGAAAGAATTCTTGTCCATAGAGCAGAAATAATTCTCACTTCAAACAGTAGTATGTTGGATTCTGGTTTAATATCAGGCCACTATGAGTTTGGCCACCATAAGTCTATCTACCTAGATCTGATCACTTCTGAGACACTTGGAAAATTTCACTTGTAGATGGAAAAGCTGAGGTTCAGTGTCCAGACTGTGATGACTTTAGAAAATAAAACATACCGTTAGCCAAAAATGGGAGTGCAAACTTCATTTCTTTCCAACCATCTCTGACCACAAATTGGAGTTGCTCTGACTGAAACAGGCACATCCTCAGAGTTGTCAGTATTTGGATATGATGCAGACATGCAGCCTGGGTTTACTAGTCAAACAATGTTATCCTTGTTACAAGTTTGTCAGCAAAATAATAACTTTAAATAATAGCTGATTTTGTCTAGTGTCTCATGAAGTTTTCATGGGTAATTGAAATACAATTGTTGGAAACAAATGATTTAGATAAAAATAGGACAGAGTTTTGGGGTACAATAATTATGTTTTATGGTCTGTATACTTGAAAAAACAGCTTCCAAATTCTTCTTGATAACAAAACTTTAGAGTTTTGCTAATGAAGTTAAATGATAAAAACTTTATTGAGTATCTAGGTCATTTGCACATAAGATAAAATACTAGAAATTGATTATTAAGCAGAGATCTGTCTGCCTTTGGTCTCTTACCTCAGAGAAACTGAAAAATGCTTGGGTTTGTTGATAAACATGTTTTGTACATGCTGAGAAACTTTCTATGAGAAAGCATATATTTCTAGAAAGTCTGTATACAAGGAAAGTAAAATGTTTTTAGTAAAGAAGGTATAAAGAATAGAGATTTTTTGTTGGTTTTGTTAGGAAAGATAGATTTGTCCTAAAGTACTAGAAGAAAAGGGAGTATGGGACAAATTATGAATGTAAAAATGAAATTAGAGAAGGTTTGTGAAAAAAAGAGACCTTGAGAAAAGAGTTCTATGCATGGCCAAGCTGGCTAAGATTGGAACAAACAATTAAATAAATGAATTTTAATATCAAAAGCTGGTGCAAAATTAGAATTTGATTTTTTTTCCTTCTCTTAAAAGGATAATTTTCTTAAACTTTTAGTCTGCTCTTGGTAAAGAGATTGTTGTTATGTTTCATCAAAATAAATTTCCTGTATTGTTTTATCAGATATTTAATCAGAGGTGCTAAGGTTTTTCTTAGAGGTATTTAATTTTCTGCATTTGCCTGAAAATCTTCAATTGTCTCCATGGTTAAATGGATAACTAAGCATTGTTTCATAGGGACCTATTATATTATGTTGGTAAATGTTATTCATATAAGTGTTTTAAAACTATATAACATTACTAAAATTCTGATCTATCCTGGTTATCAGTCATAATTCTAGTTATTATCTTAAAGTGTTGTATGTCACAGAAATAACCACATTTCTTTGTCAATTGCCATTTTGAAGTCTTTTGTCATTTACAGGCAGTTATTGTTTTACTCTGATGCTTTTGCAAATATGTTTCATCTTCAGAGAAATTCATAGAAAGGACTCTGACACTCTAGAATATAAATTTCACATAAACTTGCAGATCATAAAACTGAACTGGGTAAAATTTTACAGAATTCTAATGGAAAAACTGACTTCATGAAACTGCTAGCAGAAGGTCAAGATCAAGAGTTCACTTCATGAGACTAAATGAAGTGAAGAGGCTGGTTATAATTCTTACAACTTTTTGTTTGAAATACCACTGATTTTTTTTTAAGAAGAAGAAGAAGATTGGCCCTGAGCTAACATCTGTTGCCAATCTTCCTATTTTTTTTCTCCCCAAAGCCCCAGTACATAGTTGTGTATCCTAGATGCAAGTCATTTTAGTTCTTCTATGTGGAATGCTGCCCCAGCATGGTTTGACAAGTGGTATGTGGGTCTATGCCCAGGATCTGAACCAGCAAACCCCAGGCGACCAAAGCATAGTGTGTGAACTTAACCACTCATCCATGGGGCTGGCCCCTGCCACTGATTTTTTTATTTTTTTTTTCAGATTTAAAAAAATATTTTTCTTTGTACTCTTAAGCTAATTATGACATAACAATTTGGTAAATTTTACCTTTGTAAGCAGAATTGAAACATTTATCTTTTTCTCCCCAGCTTATCCCTCCAGAATTTGAGAACTCTTAGTGAGTGGATGAGTATTGTTGTTTTCATGGCAATATAGTTTTGCATAAGTTCAATAAGAATCTGTTCTCCGTAACAGGATACAACTGGAAACATTCGTTATATTAACAGAGCTTTGACTGGAATGCCATATTTGATAGAAACAAGCATAGACTAAGATATGACCAGACAGCTTTTAAGGAACAAGACTGGACTTTGCGAAGTAAAGCCACTTGGAAACATTGGCCTGGTACCTTTCTTACACAGTTCCCAGCAACCTTACCAGGTGAGTAAAGAATGTCACTTCTCTGGCTGGTGAAACGAAACTCAAGGATATTTTTGGGAAGCTCAAGAGAAGAGAGGAATTCACCCACGTCTAAGGTATTGCAGGTGGAGTATGAGCCCTTGGCTTGATTTTCCTGGCCTCAACAGGCCTTTAAAGTTCAACTGAGGTTCCTTATGAAAAGTTCCAGCAAAGCAGATTTAATGGAGCCTGTATGATCAATTGCTATTCTTACTGTTCTTGCATTAATAATTGGGCCAAGTTTATTGAAATTAGGCTTATTTTGCAAACCAGTTATTCTTAATTTGGCTATCTTTGGTAAAAATGAGGACGATTTTAGAGAGAAAAATTATGTTTCAGAAAAAACTATGGTACACACTTGCGGATATTAGATTCTAATTCTGTTTATTGTCTTTGAGGTTTCTGTTTTCTACCTGTAAACTGGACTGGACCCTGAATGCTTGTAGTCTCCTGAAATATCAGGCTATTCCTTATAATTAAATTGGGGATTAAATCTGTTTCTAAACTAATCCCTAAGCTGTCTGTGTCAGTGACTCAATGACTCCCTTTCTGGAGTCATGGTGGCCCTCCAATTCACTATAAGACATGAGTGACTCTCTTTCATTCAATGGTCCCCCTATGCTGACCCCATTGAGCAGGAAGTAGCCATACAGACAACTACTCTGTTCCCATTACTAGCATATCATTATGCTGGGTTACAAATGACAGTAGGGAATTGTTGGCACCACTCACATAAACAGAAATCTTTACTGTACATATTAAAGATTTTGTTCTTATTATCTTTAAACTAAATCAAGGTGTAGGGTGTTGCTCTGGTCTCTGATGCATATCTAGTAAGACAAAAGATTATCAGGAACTAAGACCAGATGTCTGCCCCACTGGGAGACCAGCCCCCTACTTAACTGGTCTGTAATCTTTGTTCTGTAAGATAGTTCTTTCAGACATTAGGCAGCCATCTTCTCTCTTGCTAGCAAGCTATACTAAAACCATTTCTCTCCTACCACCTTATCTGCCTCTCAACTATTGGCATGTCTTATGGTGAGAAGATGACCCTACCATTGGCAGTAACACATCTACTGGCCAGGAAGCTGGAAACAAGAATTATTATTAGCCAAAGCTGCTATTAAGCCCTAGAAGCAAGACATTACAAAACTAGCAAGTGGTGATGATTTTACTGAGACAACTGTCAAAGGCTTGCTGCCCAAACATCAGCAAACATAACCTGTTGATAAACAAAGCCAAGTTTATTGTTTACAGCAGTAAGAGAGATCATCATCATCACAGAGCTTTGGCAGTGTCTCCTCAAGGGGGAGCAGGAAATGGATGGCAACATGAGGATTTATTGAGAATTAGAAGTTTCATTTAAGGAGGCTCTTCCAAATCAGCAGGGAAGGGACTGATTAGGATTAGGCATGGATCACAATGCAAGTCCAGGATTAGTGAAAACAGCAAGAAGATGATTTTGAGGCAAGGGATTAAAAGAATATTAGGGTTGAAACTCTCTGTGAAGCTTTCCATTGAATAAGAGTTGATAGGTCTTTGTTAGTTTCCTATTGCTGCTATAACAAATTACCACAAACTTAGTGTCTTAAAACAACACAGACTTATTATCTTACATCCTTGGAGGTAAGAAGCCCCAAAATCAACGTGTCAACAGGGCTGCATTCCTTCTGGAGGCTCTAGGGGCAAAGCCATTTACTTACATTTTCCAGCTTCTAGAGATCACCTGGTTTCCTGGTGTCAAGAGATTTTCACCTATTGAGGTATATGGGATAACTATTTGAGTTCAAAACTGATTTGATTTGAACTAAAGAAGCCTGACTTATGGCCTCTCAAACATATATTGTAGATCTGCTTTAACCATTAAAGTAAAGAACGCACTATTTTAAGATACGAATGCATACTTCCCCCACTACACCCTATTGGTAAGGCCCATATAAGTCCTTTTTCTGACATCAGGGTCATGTTGACCTGCTGATTTTCAAGTAAATACCTCTTTGAAACTTTGAAAATGTATCCTGGGTGTGTTTAATGTTCTAAAAAGATATAAGACTGTACTGAAACCCATGCTTCTCCGGAATGCTTTCTAAGGCCTTCCCAGGTTATAATCCTCATTCTGGCTCAAGTAAAACCTACCTCTCTTAATGGTTATTAGTTATTTTGCGTCAATGCTGGGCTCATGGCCTCTTTCTCACATCACTCTGATCTCTGCTTCCATCATCACATCTCATTCTGATTCTGACTCTGACTCTCCTGCCTCCCTCTTATCAGGATCCTCATGATTGCACCCAGATAATCCAAAATCTCCCCATCTCAAGATCCTTAATGTACTCACATCTGCAAATTTCCTTGTGCCATGTAAGCTAAAACATTTTATCTTGAAAAAATGTAAGGTAACAGGTTATAAGGACACAGGTTTCAGAAATTAGGACAAGGACATCTTTGGGGAGACATTATTCTGTTTTCTGAGACTCTCCTATAATAAACAATCCAACTGTTTGTCTGGGCGGGAGACTCTGGGAAAGTAAAGTAATGCTAACAAAGATAGTGGAATAGCAAAGTCATGTTAATTTATACAGGAAGTTGTGGTTCTCAGAATCCAGGCTGAGTATAAAGGTAAGAAGGTTTTGGTTCTCACTGCCTTGGCTTACAGCAACAAAGGTAATTAAGATCCAGACATGAAAAAATAGACATGGGGGCCGGCCTGGTGGCGCAGCAGTTAAGTTCGCACGTTCCGCTTCTGGGCATCCCAAGGTTTGCCAGTTCGGATCCTGAGTGCAGACATGGCACCACTTGGCAAAAGCCATGCTGTGGCAGGCATCCCACATATAAAGTAGAGGAAGATGGGCATGGATATTAGCTCAGGGCCAGTCTTCCTCAGCAAAAAGAGGAGGAGGATTGGCAGTAGTTAGCTCAGGGCTAATCTTCCTCAAAAAAAAGAAAGATGATTTATTGAATCCAACCTTCTTCATGTGGTTTAATTTCACCATTTGCTAAGTGTCCAACAGTCAAACTTGCCAGTTAACCACCCTGTCTATGAAGCTCAAATCCCAGGGAATAGAGGCTGAACCTCTAGGAAAGTTTTCAGTCTGAGAAAGTATAGCCACAAGGTCAGCCAACTGTCTTGGCAGTACTGGAACATCGCCTCAGGACACTCCAGAAAGTGTCTAAAGTGGGTGGCTGGAGGCAGCAAGAAGCCTTAGGATGGATGGGGCTGAGAGGGCCTTACCAGGGCCAGTGCATTACTCCCACAGACAAGTGTAGATCCCTCCTCAATAGAGCTCACCATCTGTGGCTCTGAACACAGCCTGGGGCACCTTCAGTGATGTAACATACTCAGATACCCTCTTCAGTTTGATCTTACCCTTGTGTCTACTGTTGGGGAAATGTAACTAAAAAAATCTCTTCCCAAACCGGAAAACCTCTCCACAAAGGTAGAAGAAAAAGAAAATAACTTTATTATTGAATAACCATTAAGCCAGAATGTGATGCACATCACAGGCAACTCACTGGAGGGATTGCAAAGACGGAAAGACATCTTACTCTTTTCTTAGCTAAGTGGATACAAACCACTATATTCATATTTTCAAGATAAAATTGCTAAATTTATATCTCTGTGATTAGAGGTAGGGTTTGCAGTTTGGATAGCTGAAGTTAGGCCCCTCTCCTCCCATGAAGTAGAAATAGACCATTATCTTCCTTGATTTCAAAGTGATGGCTCTCAGGTAGTTGGGAGACTGGCAAGAGGCTTATTTAGCATTTGACCTCACACTACCACCAGGAAAAGGTCAAGCCCAGCAGTGCACAGGTCTACTACCCTACCCCCAACTCTGGACCCTTGACTTTGGCCTCAATTTTAGGTGCTGTCCCCAACCTCTGCCACATTAATCTGAAATTATCCTATCATTCTAACCAGCTTTCTGAAACTTCAGTCCATGGGTATATCCCTGCTTTGGTGAAATCAATTCAAAGCCCTCCACATTATCATCCTCCCACCAGAGGTCTAATGTAGAAAAGAATTTGTGTTTCAGCAAAAAATTATGCATTGTGTAGAGGACATTCCTCCAAGTTATCTGGTTCTAGCCCTGTCCATTGTCGTTGAGCTCTGTAAGTTGTAGGAAACTGATAGACATGCAAATTCTATCCTGTCTTGTAGAGGTTCAATTGTCTTGCCTGCCAATGCATGAAAGAGAATTGCCTCTATTTGCATATTCAGTTCAATATCTCTGCTCTATATACCTCTGTGCTTTTTTGACTTTTCCTTTCCACAAGTTATAACATCTGCCTGATTCTCTCTGGAGTTAAGTAAATGTGTTCATTTTTATACCTGGATAATGAAAAGGCTCAGAGTATGTCACCCTAAAATATGCCACTCTGGCATAAGAATTATTTTTAGCTGAAGGCAATTGAGAAAAAGCAGATGCAGGACAAGCTCTCTGCCCTCTCCCTATCTGCCTGAAAGCAAAACATAAATTCCCTTGTGAAGGTGTCCTCCCCACCCACTACTTCCCATACCAGGAGGAGGATAACAACCTTATTGCCAGAAAAATAATGGCACCAAGAGGAATCTACATACAAACCTTACTAAAACAATCCTTATCTTCTATTAGTTTCCCCCATACTTTTAGCTCCCCACAGTTTGCCATCCTTGGAAGGCTTAAACCCTTTTCCTTTGATTTGTCACTTCTTTATATAGTTATCCTTCTTTGCTAAGATGCTATATAAGCTGAAGTTCTAATCACCCCTTTGAGTTCCTCATCCCTGAGTTTCTCTCACTTGTATGGGCACTGCATGTGTTAATAAACTTCTGTTTGTTTTTCTCTTGTTAATCTATCTTTTGTTAGTCTAATTTATGGGGCCCCAGAAAGGTAGCGGGAAATTTTTTTTTCCTCACTTACAATAAGAATCATGATTTTAACTTCTTTTGAAAATTATTTTTTAACACTAACAGTAGCCAAAGTGGGAGAATTAGCCAAGTGTTTTTTGCTTTACCTGCTACAGATACCACGCTCCTCCACCTACCCTGCTCCCATGGAGCTTGTCTATAGCACACACCACCTCCCAACACAAAACACCTTCTTCCCTCCAGTTTATTGTTTGTTCTTCTATCAACTCACAGATCTTCATCCTTCCTCCCCCACCCCCACCACTTTATGAGTCAGCTACCTTTGGACCACCTAAGAGGTCCAGCCCATCCCCTTCCCTGCTTCTCCTAGATCCACTGATACTGCCTGCACTTGGCTTAAAGCCTGGTCTTTATAGCACTCGTCGAAATATCAGGAGGATGATCATATAACTTATTGTCTACCGAGGACATCTGAGAATAGAAAGGGAGTACTATTAAAAATTATAAGGCTAGAGGAGTAAGTCAGGACTGCCTTGAGCTGCCTTGGATGTATGTTCATGCTATGAATCTTGGGAGAATTTGGCTTTAGAATCAATCAGATAATAGATGAGTGCTAGAATCCTGGATAAATCACTCACAAGTTGTGTGATGGTGAACAGGTTGTTTTACTTCATTGAGCTTTGGTTTCTTCTCCTGGCAACGGGAAGTAGGAAAACAACTTTCCAGCACCAGTTGTGAAAATTAGAGCTCATTAGAAGGTTAGAGGTACTTAATGTAGTGTGCCTTGCACAAAAGAGTGCTGGAAAAAAAATGGTATCTCTGATTACCAATGTGAGACCTGATGTGGTTCTCGCCCTTCAGCTTCACATCATAGTTGCAGATTAGGGGCCTGCTCCTGGTCCTGCCAGCAACTCAATACATCCTCCTCAGGCCTGCAGAGAGGAATCAACATACTTCCCACCTACCACCTTGGATTTCCTGCAACTCTACGTCACAGCACTGTGTGTAAAACTAAGAAAAAATTACCTACTATTTTTGGGACAAAAATATTTTTCTTAGCCATATCCCTTATTGAAGCATTATCTCATAAAAATCTGAAAGGCAGTGATGTTGTAGATAATGTCAGCACAGGAAATGAACTTTTAAATCTAAATTCTACACAAAACTGAACCTACGCTAGGCGTTCTCAACCAAGGAGCTTTTTAAAAATGCTAAACAGATGCCTGAGTTTCACCCGGAAATGATGGTTCTGTGATCTTGGTGTAGGGCAACATCTTTTATTTTTTTTAAAAGATTTTATTTTTTCCTTGTTCTCCCCAAAGCTCCCTGGGGCATAGTTGCATATATTTTTAGTTGTGGGTCCTTCTAGTTGTGGTATATGGGACACCACCTCAGCTTGGCTTGATGAGCAGTGCTAGGTCCACACCCAGGATCCGAACCTGCAAAACACTGGGCTGCCGAAGCTGAGCATGCAAACTTAACCACTCAGCCACGGGTCCAGCCCCAAGGCCACGTCTTTTGAATATCTCTTGATGATTCTAATGGCCAGCCAGGGTGGAAAACCACTGACCTCCTCTCCGAATGTAAATATTTCAAAACTATGCCAACGTGATGAAGGGGTAGATAGTGATACGGGGTCGGTGAGCCGAGGAGTCGAAAGAAAGATTTCTTAGACTCTCAAGATCTGGCAGGTGTGCTCTTTTATTTAGAGAATAGTGTGGAATAGCATGGGGACAGGACCCATGTGCAGTCAGAGCGTCTGCTGCCACTTCTGCTGCCCCCGCTGGCATGGGGACAGGACCCATGGGCAGGCAGAGCTGGTGCGTGGGGACAGGACCCACGGGCAGTCAGAGCTCCTGCTGCTGCCCTGAGTTGAGGGTTAGGGCTAAATTTAAGGCATAGGTATATGATTCATCTCTTTACAAGACAAAGGAAAGAACATGAAAAAGAGTTAAAATGGTATCAGTGCAGGTGGGGTCTGGTCATTGGGTGATCCCATGACTTTTAGACAAGAATCAAATCGGATTAAGTAAAGGTCAGAAGCCACCACCCTAAATCAGTTACATGAGATTGCCAGACAGCAACCAACTTAAGTTCTTGCCTGTGGCATTAAGAGTTTCTAGAGATAAGGCCATCCCCCTTCTTCCTGGCACAGAGAGGGAGGCATCTTTACAGATAGAGGTTTCCCTTAGAAATGTAAATCTTTCCCAACAAAGGGACAAGCAAGCAAATTCCACTCCTTGGAGCCTGCTTCTCATCTGTAGTTTTAAAAGTAACCAGCCTAAAAGTCCTCATCATAAACCGTTTTAAAATTAAGCAGCCTAAAAATCCTCATCAGATAGCACATAGAAAAATGGCAGTCGTTAACTTGTTAAGATGGTGGACTCCATTACTGTTGTTGTAATATTATTTTGTAAAATAAGGAAAATGATATCAATTACATGTATCTGTGGGGTTTGAGTCATTTGCTTCTAGAAACATCCACTTGGAAGCCTGTGAAAAAGGCAAGGGAAGAACAAGAAGGAGTGGCTTTAAGGTAAGAAAACAAATCCGACCCACATGGTACTCTCTAGACTCCCTCCACCTCATCTCACTCCACCCAGTTGCAAACACAGGCAAGCATCCTCCACTGCCCAGCTGTCAGCTGATGCTCAGGATATATACTTGCTGGCAGATGTCAGAGGTTGCAGTCTACCCTCAACTCTTCTTAGCCTCCCATGTCTGCATATTTTAATTCAGACTAGAGAGTACATCATTTCTGCAAGGCCCTACCATGCCTTTAAAAGTGTCTGAAAATCTATTGCTGCCAAAAAATTCCACCTTAAAGAAGAGACTGGGAGAAAGGAAGGAAGGAAACGGGCATGTTAAGCTAGATACGTGAGCCACGCTGTCAGAAAAGACATGCAACTCTGAATCATGGAGGAAGTTTTGGCTGCTGGTCTCTCATTTCCATGAGGAATAAGGTGGGGCTGCCTTTTTCTACTATTTGATGATTCCTCTGGCTTAATCTTCTGCAAATGCTAGTATCTCTCATATTTGTTTACATCTCTTTTGAGGAAATTCATTCATTCAACAAATATTTACTCAGACCTTACCTTGTGTCAAGAACTGTTCTAAGCCCTGGGGACACAATGAACAAAACAGATGAAAATCTCTGCCCACTGGAGCTGACATGCTAATGAGCAAATTATCACCTATTATGGTAATTATTCTTCATATCTGACCCCCTACCCTTTGTTATAAACTGTTTGACACATTATTTTCCTTCTTTTCCTCTGACCAAATTAAACACACTGTCTGGTAGACTTGTTCTTTAAACGTTTGTTGAACTGATGAATGGTGCCTCTGTGGGGACCTGGAAATGGCCACCCCAAGATATGTCTCTTTGGCATCAAGATTATTTGAGGCTGACTGCTTTTGATAAACTGACACAGGGAAGGAGGCTCTGAGGAATGGAACTTGCCCTTCCTCAGGAC